>NC_045546.1:13638739-13763739 GCF_009769535.1 Thamnophis elegans | reverse complement strand
TGTTTTTCCCCCCACTTTACAGGGCTAATCCTGTAAGGAAGGCAGGAAGGAAACATTCTGGTGTTGTTTCTAGCCTTATCTTTATTGCCCTGCTTACAGAAACTGCCTCTCCGGTTAACCCTTATTACATTGTAACAGCTAAAGCGAAGCGCCCATCGACGTGAATGACGTTGAGTTGGTCACATCCACCCAGTCACATGACCACCGAGCTCTGTCTACCCAGCTGGTCATTATGGCAGAAAACCGGTTGTTAAATTGTTTTACTAACTTAACTACTGCAATGATTTACTTAACAACTATGGCAAGGAAGGTCGTAAAAATGGGGCAAAACCCAATTAACAAATGTCTAACAGAAATTTTAGCCTCAACCGTGGCTGTAAGTCATGCATTACCTGTACAGATATGCACCTTCTTCCTCATAGAGACTGGGCTAAATGATGACTTGCTTGACCATAGATTATTCAATAAATGACTATTGTCTATCCACACACACAAGATGTTAAGCTGTAAAATAAACTCTCACTCTTTTGTGAGGTTTCTGATAGGGTTCTGAGTTCCTTCTGATCTAGTTCTGAAAGCGAGCTGTCCCCCATTCGGTATGAGGTCCTACATTTCTTGGTTAAGCAAATGAATGTTCAGATTTTCTTCTGACCCTGTCTAATTGTTTCCTGACTTAATCTTCCCATTTGGGAATATGGCCCACAACTCCAAAGCCAAGTATAGAAAAATGAATAAATAATAACCAAACATAACAACTTGAGAAGGTTATCTCCTTCTGTTTTCAAGTTAACATGAAGGCTGCTTCAGATTGTAAATTATGAAGGACTGTGAAGCCACCATCAAGGAAACCGAACCGCTGAGGACTTAGGGGAAAAAAAACAAAAAATAGAACTCCGAAGGTGAAGAAAGTGGACTGTTTGAGGTCCATAATAAAATGATATTTCAGTTGCAGGGATTTTAGACAAGGCTAGGAAAGCAAAATGTTGAAACTCCATTTTCATTAACATAGTTCTTTACTGCCACACAAAAGAAGCCTTCTTTGTGAGACAGAAACGCTTAATAAATTGACCAATTTATACTCCTGCTGGTGTAAAAAGCTTTTAGAGGTAAGGAAGAGCAATTTCTCCTGGACTGAACCAATTCTATCACCATTCTGACTCTGCAAATGAAAGAAAAGACCTCAGCAACACATCAGCAACATTTTGGAACAATGAATTTTATTCCCTGTGCAATATTGAATAAGTCTTCCAGTTCCTTAACACTATTTCCATATTTCCACTTGTGCTTAAAATTAAGAGAGAACAGAAAGACTGGCTTTATCCTGTCTATCTGTCTGTCTAGCGTGTCTATTTCCAGTGATGGACAAGCTCTGTTGGGACCTTGCTTAAGGTTTGTCATAGAAACATTTCAATAGTCCTCAACTTACGACCAGATTCCTCTACCTCCAGCTCAGCGCTTTTTGCTGAGATCAACCAGGGAGAAGCCATCACTTCTGGCTTGAAACACGTGTCCGATGAGATGAAGACCCACAAAAACCTGTTGCTGAAAAGCCAAGGTGGTCCTGTACGAATTGGACCCAAATCGTTCACAGTTGCCAAGCCTGCCTGTACAGTCAAAATTTATGTTACCAAGTGAGGAATTTGTTATGTGACTTTTCTTGCCACATTTGTTAAGTGAATCATTGCAGTTGTTAAATTAGGTGTTATTAAAGAGCCATGATGGCTCAGTGATTAGAGTGCAGGTTAGAGGCTACTTCTGCTGGCTGCCTGCAATTTGGCAGTTCGAATCTCACCAGGTTCAAGGTTGACTCAGCCTTTCGTCCTTCCAGGTGGGTAAAATGAAGACCCAAATTGTTGGTGGAAATATGCTGACTCTGTAAACTGCTTAGAGAGGGCTGTAAAGCACTGTGAAGTGATATATACAGTATGTAAGTAAGCCCTGGCACTATGCCATCCTATTTAGCCACATTTTCTAAGTTGTGCACATGCGTGCAAGCCACGCCTGCTCATAGTTTCAGTGCACGGTGAACCGGTGGTAAAATTATGTGAAACCCACCTATACCCATGACCGTATTTTGATGTGTCAAACTCTAAGCACAGAGTGCTTATATCCTAATGACAGGAAGTGAGCTTTTTGTCTTGCATTCTGATGCTTTGGAAAATAAGATGACCCCCCTTCCTCTTTGTAACAGTCTCTCAATACTGGAAAATTGCTATCATGTTATCTCTTTTATTTCTTTTCTCTAGATTGGCCATACCCAGTTCCTGCAACTGTTCTTCATATTTTCCCCTCTTCCAGAGCTTTAATCATCTTAGCTGCTCTTCTTTGCACTTTTTCCCATTATGATTATGATCAAGATTGTTTTCACCTAACTCAAGGAGAACAAAACAAACTAGGTACATAATCATTGTTTCATATTAATATTAGTGCCAATAACGTCAGGTTAAAATGTCATGATTTTTTAAAAAAATAACAGCTACCTCTCTCTAGCCTCTTTCAAACATTGTGGTAATGTTGGAACTATAGCAGAAAGTTTATAAACTGTGGTCCTTCCTAAGAGTTACTGGGTTGAAATAACAGAAAGGAGATTTCCAGAAAGAGAATCTTGCTTCTATCTATGGTATGGTCTCTTTCTTTTCTTTTCTTTTCTTTTTCTTTTTTTTTCTTTTCTTTCCTTTCCTTTCCTTTTCTTTTGACCAAAAAAGACATATCAATTCTGCTGCATCTCTTTATGAGACTAGTTTTGATCTACCATCACAAATAAAAGCTATATTGGCAGAGTACACTCTCCTCTGCTATAGCAGCCCAAAGCTTTTGTCCAAAAAATTATTTTGCATTGTTGTAGCCTTTAATTTGAAGGAAAAAAAGTGCTTTCAATTATGTTTCCAAGGAGAAGAACTCCCCTGTGAATTTCTCATGGTTGAAGTGTGGAGTCCTTAATTAGACAGTGTCCAAAAGGCATCTATCTGTAAATGTTCTTTCTTTCACTGGGCAACAATTTACAGTGATCTTGGCCTCCTGAATTTCAACCTGAAGGAAGATATCCCAGAAAAAAATGTCTCCCATAGGACAGACTGCATCAGGAGAAAGTTGCTGTGAAGGCTATAGAGTGAGAGATGTATGTATACTGTTCTGACCCCCTCCTCCGTCCAGTAACGAATGCCGAGACAAACTTAAATGGAATGTACTTTAATAGCAAGACACCAAAACCTCGGTGGCTGAAAGCCAAGCAAAACAAACAGATAAGGACCTTGGCAGCAACTCAGACAAACTCAGGCAGCAATAAACACAGATAAGGCTTGGCAGCAATCCAGCCTGCCAAGCTCCCAATTCTGTCCTCCGACATTCAATCCTGCATTGACTTCTGCAAAGAGGGGCATGTGCACAAGTAGCTTTTTATAGTCTGGAGAGGAGCCTAATGACCACCAGCTGAGTACAATCACCTCCTGTAATTGCATAATTGTTCCTGATGCCTAGTAGCTCTTTGATGGCGTGCATCCAGGAACAACTCACTACTGGCCTCCGGCTCACTCTCCCTTGTCTCCTCTCCATTGGTCCAAGGCTCAGGTGCCTGCCCTGCTCCGAGTCGGAACCCTGTCCAGGATCCTCCACCTCCTCCAGAGCTGACTCAGAGGGCCCCTCACTGTTGGAGTCTGGTGGCAGCTCCAATAGCACCTGCTGGGCCACAACAGTATACTATCTATTATCTTTTTAATAAAACATATTAGCGTATTCAGAAACATTAACAGAAGAAATTCCAAATAAATGTGAAAACTATTTGAGAATATAATAAAGAAGAGGGGGGAAAAACCCTATTTATATAGTTGCTGGAGTTTGAAAACAACTTAGAAAACTGATTCTCTACCTGGGATCCGCGGATGATCAATGATAGAATCCTACCAGTTTAAAAACCGGCTCGGTGATCATGCAGTTTTGAGAAAACTTGCCTTCCACATTACAGCTGGGGAGGAAAACAGCTGAGGCGCAGCAATCCACTCTGTCACACAATTCAGCTGAGAAGATATAAGTCAGTATAGTGCAGGGGCAGGGGGGCGGGCCCACTTGATCGTGGGAGAAAAACAGTTTGCTCCCAGCAGATCATCAGAGCTACCAATTTCCCGAACTGGTCCAAGCCAGTAGAATCCCACCCCTGAGTATGATTTCATCACAAGGATGTCTACAAAGGATTGAAGAAATGTTATACCATATTTTTGGGACTATAAGATGCACCAGTCTATAAGACACATCATAGAGGTAAATAAGAAAAAAAAAAGGTGTTTGTCCTCCCTGGCCCCCAGGAGCCCTCTGCAGGCTTCAGCAGGGCTGGGGAGAGGAAAAAACACCCTCGTTTTTGTGAAAAATGGGCAGAAAATGGGCTGTTTTCTGCAAAAATGGAGGCATTTTTGCCTTCCGACAGACCTGCTGAAGCCTGCAGAGGGCTCCTGGGGGCTGGGAGAAGACAAAAATGCCTCTGTTTTTGCAAAAAATGGCCCATTTTTTGCCCAGTTTTTGCAAAAATTGAATGCGGGGGTGGGGTATAAGACGCACCAACATTCCCATGGTCTTTTAGGGGGGGGAAGGGTGTGTCTTATACTCTGAAAAATATGGTAATTTAAATCTTGAGCTAAGTCTTGGGGGTCTATTATCTCTTACTAAATTATCTCACCCAGAAAGGCTGAGAGGCATTCTGGGCTAAAGAGTTTCACGATAGCCACTAAAGTCAATGATAGAAGCACTCCAAGATATTAAATCAAACTTTTAGGACAGTACAACTTCCAGAATAGACTGGATCACTTTTTCCAATCTGAAGAACCAACCATATTACCTGTGCTTTTTCCTCCTCTGAGTTTAACTATTAATTTGTGGATTCAATTTCTCAATTTGTTAAGACTAAAAATATCCTTTCTCTTGTAATTGGCCCATGGTTGGCATCATATTAACCCATTAGAGGGATTTGAATTATTATTATTACAAGAAGATTGCTAGTTGAATAGATTAAAGTAAAGCTGTTATAGCTACGTATGTGCAATAACAGTAATTGTCCCCTTCTGCACAACAAATGTTATAAGACCACAGTAAGTGCTTTCCAAAGGGACTTGGTTTTTTGTATTGTATATTGCTAATGCAACTTCCATAAAAGTAGCCTTTTCTTCCTTTATTTCAGGGGCAAGCATAAATGCAACATACTGGATTCCCTTCATAAGTTTTGCAAACAAACAATTCAGTTGAGATAGAAAATCTCTTTTAAAAACAATAAACTATTATCATTTTAATTGAATTCTTGATTTATTCCCAGATTTCTGCACCCAATGACTAACATCCAATTATTGTGAGCTACGGTGGCACTGTGGCTACAGAGAGTGCAATACTGCAGGCTCCTTCTGCTGATTGCTAGCTGCCTGCAATTTGGCAGTTCAAATTCCACCAGGTTCAAGGTTGATTCCGCTTTCCATCCTTCCGAGGTGGGTAAAATTACCCAAATTGTTGGGGGCAATAGGCTGACACTGTAAACCGCTTAGAGAGCTGTAAAGCACTGTGAAGTGGTATACACCATATTTTTTAGATTATAAGACGCACCGGAATATAAGATGCACCATGATTTTGAAGAGGAAATTTTTTTAAAAAAAAAAGTTTTTGAACTCTGCAGGCCTCCACACCCTATGCATGCTTTGTTTTTTGCAAACAAAATGGGGGGGGGGGATGCAGAACTTTGGGAGCCTTGTAGAGTGCTCCTGGGGGCTGGGGGGGTAAAACGAGCAAAAAGCGGCCCATATTTTTGCAAAAAAGGGGCATACAGAGGCTTTGGGAGGTTCCTGGGGGCTGGAGGGGGCAGAACCGAGCAAAAGCTGCATATTTTTAGCTCATTTTTGCCCTCCCCAGCTCCCAGGAGCATTTTGCCGGCCTCCCAAACCCTCTGCACATCCATTTTTGCAAAGGGGGAGGGGTTTCGGTAGGCTAAAAATTCTGTATTCAGTGTATAAACACACCCAGATTTTCACCCTTTTTTTTGAGGGAAAAAGGTGCGTCTTATACTCTGAAAAATACAGTAAGTCTAAGTGCTATTGCTATTGCTATTCAGAGTGCTTCATCAACTGGTTGTGTTTTACAGTGCCATTCCCCCAGCCCCCAACTGCACACCACAATTTTATATGTTTACTCTGAAGTAAAGCCCACTATAGATAATCCTTGACTTCCAACCACAATTGAGACACAATTGTTGTAAATTGGCGTGGCCATAAAGTGAGTCATCACGTGACCGAACTCTGTTTTACTATCATTTTACAGTGGTCTTTAAGTGAATCATGCTGTTATTAAATGAATTCAACTTCCCCAATTGATATCAGAAACCAGCTGGGTAAGATAATTGGCATATGACCACAGGACAATGCAACTGGTTACACATGCTAACTGGTTGCCAAGGGCACAAACTGTGATTACATCCCATGGGGGGGGGGGTTACAATATTTGTAATTGTGAGGACAGGCTTTAAATCACATTTTCTGAGTCTTTTTTTTAACTACAAATCATTATTAAACAAACAGCTGTATGTCAAAGAGTGTCTATATATTTAATGGACTTTATGTAACAAGACTACAGCCCTAACCACCCTTCAGATATTTCCAGGATATTGATCCAGTACATTGTTATATTTTTTCTACCTTCTTCTCTTTAAATAAAGTGTGTGTATGTGTGTGTGTGTGTGTGTGTGTGTGTTTTGAAGAAGCAGAACAGGAAGAGTTCTGACACTTAAAAATTTTTTGGAGAAGACTTGCAGGAACATATGGGTAGCCTAGAAAAGAAACTAAAGCAGGGGTGTCAAACTTGCTTTTATTGAGGGCCACATCAGGGTTGTGTTGACCTGGGGGGGGGCAGGGGGCATGGGTGGGATGGGTGTGGCCAGGGGGGGGGCGTCACTTGTGTCAGGGGTGCCTGTGGTGGCCCAAGCATTCTGGCAGGCTCCTGAGCTGAATTTTCAGCTGTGACAGCCTCCTGCAACTCTCTGCCAACAAAAACGGAGTTCGGGAGGGCTGCGAGTTCCTTTCGCTGGCAGAAGCACTGCAGGCCAATCCTTTGCTGTTTTCCAGGGTGGCCCCTACGGGCCAGATTTAAGCACCTCGTGGGCCACATCCAGCCCCCAGGCCTTGAGTTTGACACCCCCGGACTAAAGGATCATCATATTTTCCACTGGAGGCAGAAATGACCCTGGCTCAAATAATTATGCAGAGACCCAGCTCTCTGGAGAAGCTTTCATTCTGAGAAAGATTGAAAGGAAAGAGAAAAAAGAGGACAAATCATGATGGAGCAGATCTATGGTGGGACACAGTGGCTCAGTGGCTAAGATGCTGAGATTGTCAATCAGAAAGGTCAGCAATTCCGCGGTTCAAATCCCTAGTGCCGTGTAATGGAGTGAGCTCCCATTATTTGTCCCAGCTTCTGCCAACCTAGCAGTTCAAAAGCAGATAAAAATGTGAGTAGAAAAATAGGAAACCACATTTGGTGGGAAGGTAACAGCATTCTGTGCACCTTCGGTGTTTAGTCATGCCGGTCACATGACCATGGAGACATCTTTGGACAGTGCTGGCTCTTCAGCTTTGAAACAGAGATGAGCACCGCCCCCTAGAATTGGGAACGACTAGCACATATGTGCGAGGGGAATCTTTACCTTACCTAGGAGTTGAAAATGATGTATGATACATAATCAATTTTGTGTGTGTGTGTGTGTGTGTGTGTGTATGGATGTGCATGTATGCATCTATGGAGGCAAATTTCAGTATTATCAAGATTCAAAATAGACTTTTTGATGAATGGCAAATTTATGTTAATTGGATTAATAACTTCCAATTAAAACTAAATGCCTACAAAATAAAATATCCCATTTTCAAAATTACTTAATCCCCTTATGCAAATACCAACTATTCTCTCTTTTCATGTACGTAAATATCATGCCATACAGAAAGATACAAGTGCATAAACACAACACATGCATGCACTCTACTCCTTCCCAACAGAAACAGCAAAATGACAACAAATGGGAAGGGAAGGATTTTTTAAAAAATATTAAAAAAATGATTAAAGAAAGGATTATGTTCTGCAACCAGACAATCCCACCCTAAGAACAATTAATTTTCAAAGACATCAAAATGTTGCACTCAATAGCCTGCAATGTTTAGAAGCACCTTGTTTATTTCTTTACTTTCAAAGCAACATCTTCAATTCTTATCGGTGCATGTAAGATGTCACCTCCCAATGTCTATGGAGATTCTCAGTCATTCATATCATGGTTGTCCCAAAGCTGCTTCTTCAAGAGGCAAGTGGACTTTCTGGTTTTTCTTTGAAGATGCTTCACTTCTCATCCAAGAAGCTTCTTCAGCTCTGTCCCTCTGAAGAAGCTTCTTGGATGAAAAGTGAAACATCTTCAAAGAAAAATCAGAAAGTCCACTTGCCTCTTGAAAAAACATCTTTGGGACCTCGCCTCCCGTTCTCAGGTAATTAATGCAAATCTTCTTCTATATATAAAAAATATATAAGAATATATATAGGAATATAGCTTTCTGCACCTACATAGCCCAGCAGACACTTGAATCAGGTCCAAGAAACCCTTTATTGAGTACATCATATCCAGGGGTGGTGTTCACTTACTTTCCCTACCAGTTGGCCAATGTGAGCGTGCGTGTCACATGCATGCGGACAGCCTTCTGCGCATGCGCTTTGATCACAGATGTGGCTTGCACGCATGTGGGCGGCTTGAAAATGTGCCTACCTAAATAGCATAGAGCCAGCACGGGTGGGCTGGTGGCTGGCCCACCTACAATTTTCACTACCGGTTCAGGTAAAACTGGTCCGAATCGGCTGAATATCACCTCTGATCATATCGGCACGTGGAAAGGTATTTATGATGATGGTGATCATGATTCATCACTTACATCTTTTATGTACACTAAGAGCTTATGCACTGAAGACAAATTCCTTGTGTCCAATCACACTTGGCCAATAAAGAATTATATACTTCTCTACCATATTCGTTTTTACAGCTTCTGATCCAGGGATTGACTGTTGGGGATTTGCAGGGGTTTCGGGAGAACCTCGATCTAAGATTCTGTGCAGTTCTGAGAACTTGCAAATCCCCTCTTGGCTGGTTCCAGTCCAATGCTGTCAGTTTAACAACCGGTGCGGTGAGCGCACGCTTTGCACGTGCCTAAAGTGCTTGCACGCAGCACTGAAAATGGAGCATTTAGAAGCTCAGCTGCAGAGCCGAGGTGACGCAGTGGTAAATGCAGCACTGCAGGCTACTTCAGCTGACTGCAGTTCTGCAGTTCGGCTGTCAATCTCACCGGCTCAGGGTTGACTCAGCCTTCCATCCTTCCGAGGTGGGTAAAATGAGGACCCTGATTGTTGTTGGGGGCAATATGCGGACTCTGTAAACCGCTTAGAGAGGGCTGAAAGCCCTATGAAGCGGTATATAAGTCTAACTGCTATTGCTATTGCTACCTTCAAAGCAGTGGTGGGATTCAAATAATTTAACAACCGGTTCTCTGCCCTAATGACCATCTGGGTAGACAGGGCTTGGTGGTCATGTACTGGGTGGGCGTGGCCAACTCAACATCACTCACGTCAATTGGGGCTTCACCTTAGCTGTTACAATGTAATAAGGGTTAACCGGAGAAGCAGTTTCTGTAAGCAGGGGAATAAAGATTAGGCTAGAAACAACACCAGAAGTTTCCTTCCTGCCTTCCTTACAGGATTAGCCCTGTAGAGTGAAAAAACAAAACAAAAGGCGATTCCTTCCAACACCCGTGTTCTCCCAACTGCTTAGACAATTAACAATTGGTTCTGCCGGATAGGTGCGGACTGGCTGAATCCCACCACTGCTTCAAAGTCAGCAATGGCAAGTAGAACAGCGAATGGGGGAAATCAGCTGTGCTGTGTGAATTGAGATGAGCTAGAAAGCAGGAAATAAAGGACAGGATAGGGCAGGGGTGGGTGGGTGGAGCCAGCTGAGCATCGGAGCTACTGATTTGCTCGAAACTGGTCCGAACCGGCTGAATACCACCTCTGATCTATTCCAATATTGCTTAGCAGGGATAATTTTTTCCCCAGTGGATATGAACTTACAACATTTATATTTATGCAATCTTTTGCTAGTCAGGATTTGAAATGCCATTTTCTGAACCCAAATATATATGCAAAAATGAATGTGCTAAGGAAAGGTCGTATTAAGAAGCTTATCTTTGAGACAACAAATGCAAAAGCTTTCAATAAGAGAAAACCTCTTCGCAAAACAGGAATATTTGGGAAGACAAAAATATGTACATCAGAGACAGTGTGCATGACAATCTACACAATTTTTATGCCACAATTTTATTGTGAAGCGGAGGAGAGACAGAATGGGCTATAGATAAGAAAAATGAGTAAGAGAAAAAAACTGCATTTCCTGTTGTTGTTGTTGTTGTTGTTTACTTTTTTAACCTAGTTGTGATGTTCCAAGCCTCAGGCAGAAATCTTTCTAGCTTTGCAGCTTTTCTTACATATTTGTTCATTGTATAAATACACAAACACAGAGAGATCTATTTTTTAAAAGTTTCAGAACTAGCTAGAGGGAAGGGATGCCTATGTTCTTCACATAGAGAAAAAAAAAATGTAATACCCTCTGGGGAATTTACACACACACAAAGAAGAAGATCATGCCCTTCTACTTAGAATTCAACTGTAAATCACTCAGCCTGTATTTCTTCTTGAGATGCCTGTTAGGCCCTTTGTGGCACATGGGAATCCAAGTGTGATTGAGAACAGTGGTGGGATTCAAATAATTTAACAACTGGTTCTCTGCCCTAATGACCAGCTAGGTAGGCGGGGCTCGTTCGTCATATGACTGGGTGGGCGTTGGCCAACTCGGTTCCACCACAAAACCGCGTTTGACTAAACCGCGCTCGACAAAACCACGTAGCTGATGTCATCAACAGGGCGACAACAGCGCTCAGACAGAAGCACGCTGTAAACGCTAAACCTAAAATTAACCCCTAAACCTAACCCCCCTAAACCTAAACCTAATCCTAAACCTAACCCTAAACCTAACCCTTAACCTAACCCTAAACCTAACCCTAAACCTAACCCTTAACCTAACCCTAAACCTAACCCTAACCCTTAACCTAACCCTAAACCTAACCCTAACCCTTAACCTAACCCTAAACCTAACCTTAAACCTAACCCTAAACCTAACCCTTACCTTAAGTGAATCGGCTTGCTTTCAAAGCCCTATTTAAAGCGCCCTTCTTTCTCCATGCTGGCTGTTGTCACCCTGTTGATGACGTCAACGACGCGGTTTTAATCGGGCGCGGCTTAGTCGAGCGCGGTTTTGACGGGTCACGGGCCAACTCAACATAACTCACGTCGATGGGTTGCTACAATGTATAAGGGGTAACTGGAGAGGCAGTTTCTGTAAACAGGGCAATAAAGATTAGGCTAGAAACAACACCAGAATGTTTCCATCTTGCCTTCCTTACAGATTAGCTAACAACCGGTTCTCCCAATAGGTGCGAACTGGCTGAATCCCACCACTGATTGAGAAACTGCAGAATACAGAAGAAACTAAGAAAGGAAAGTATACACTCTTCATTCTTCTTGACCATAAAACCAAAGTCATTCAGAATGCAATCTCCACATTTGAGGAGAAATTACCTGTGGTGGCGCAGAGGTGAAACTGTGGTACTCCAAGCAAATCCTGAGTGCCACGTAATGGGTGAGCCCCCATTACTTGTCCCAGCTTCTGCCAACCTAGCAGTTCAAAAGCATGTAAAAATGCAAGTAGAAAATAGGGACCACCTTGGTGGGAAGGTAACAGCATTCCAATGTGCCTTCGGCATTTAGTCAGGCCAGCCACATGACCACAGAGACATCTTCATTCAGCACTGGCTCTTTGGCTTAGAAATGGAGATGAGCACTGCCCCTAGAGCTGGAAACAACTAGCACACATGTGCGGGGGAATGTCTGAATGTGACTCAATGAAATTTTCAAAGAAACTACTGGTTTGTTGCTCCATTTAGAAAACATATGAACTTTTTTTCTGTTTCTAGATGCTAAAACAATGTATGTAGTATGTACAAATAATCCTGCCTTTTGGATGATGTCAAACACTTGCTACAGCTGTGTTCATTCATCTCCTGAGGCCTGGGCTGTTCTAACCATTGGCATAATAAAGGATGAAAGGCAAGGAAGAAGCCCTGGTGTGTGACGGCACATTTGTTAACATCAACTAACTTGTCTTGTTGACTTGTACAATGGCTTGTGTCATGTGGTTAATGGCAAACTTAATAAGACATTGCATGCTGTCTCTGTAAGTCCATTAAAATATCAAAGAATCAAGACTGCAATCTCTCACCTATCACATTGTGGGCATTTGCAAAGTTTGTGCAAATTTCAAACAATTTGCAGTCTTCCAACTGACAGAATAAATGCCACTTTGCCACTTATTACTGGGCAAAGGACGCCTGGCCACTGTTATGATTTGCATCGCCCTCTAAAGTGGATAGAAATTGACTTCAGAAACAAACATTGATTATTTTGGATGGGAAGAAATTGCTTTACCTACAAGCGGCCACAGTAATCTTTTCCGTTGTTATTCCCGATAACATGACAGGTATTTAGATCAAAGCTCACCAGATGTTCTCCTTGAACTTATTTATTACATATCCCTTTCTCCTAAGTTTGTCTCTGCAAACAGTGACAGCCCTTCATCATTGAGCATTATGACTTAATAGGAATCTGAAATGACTAAAGCTTTCATCCAACTCCCAATCTTCCTCAATCCATCACAGGGCAATTTTGTTCTAATATAGAAACTTATAATGCTCTTAATTAGGTCGACTGACCAAAAAAGAGTTGGGCAAGCTATAATTGCATTTTGGAGAATTCCAGACCCCCGTCCCCCAAACCATCCTATTACTGCATTTTTCTGAAAATAAGACAGGGTCTTATTTCTTTTGACACCCGAAATAAGCACTTGGCCTTATTTTCGGGGAGGTCTTATTATTTTTGAGGTGCAGGAGGCAGCGAGCGTGGTCACCTCAAGGCTGCTGCTGTATTGTAATATTTCAAGTAGGGCTTATTTTTGGGAGGGTTTATTTTAGCGCATGCGTTCAAAAGCCAGATTGGGCTTATTATCTGGGAAGGTCTTATTTTCAGGGAAACAGAGTAAGATTTCTGGCAAAGTGGCTATTTTCAACAATGTGATTACCTTTTCCTTTTTCACCAAATGAACTGAGATATCAGATAGGCTTATTGTGTGTGTTTTGAGTTCAAAGCTTCAAGTCCCTTTTAAAAAGCAAACAAACAAAGGGGAGTAAAAAATTTAGCTGTCTCCAATTTTGTTCTCAACTTTAGCACATAACTGTCAACACTGAAACATAAGAAAAGCTGAATGAATGAAGAGTGACAGAGAGACAGACGTGGGTGCTGGGAAATATATGTTTTGAAAAGCTTACTCATTTGTTAGCCATTGTGTTGTGCAGCTGTTCTAGCTGTTCATCCACTTACGTCTGTATGTGCACTAGATATCCATTGTTATCAGGGGTCAAAATAATAATTAACTTCTTGTTCTTGTTCTCAAAAAGCCAACACAGTTCTAGTCTACATAAACAGAGGGAAAGAATCAAGTTCACATGAAGTGTTGATACCATTTTATAATGCCTTGGTAAAGCCACACTTGGAATACGGCATCCAGTTTTGGTTGCCACGATGTAGAAAAGATGTGGAGACTCTAGAAAGAGTGCAGAGAAGAGCAACAAAGTTGATTAGGGGACTGGAGGCTAAAACATCTGAAGAACGATTGCAGGAACTGGATATGTCTAGTTTAATGAAAAGAAGGACTAGGGGAGACATGATAGCAGTGTTCCAATATCTCAGGGGTTGCCATAAAGAAGAGAGAGACAAGCTATTCTCCAAAGAACCTGAGGGTAGGATAAGAAGCAATGTGTATAAACTAATCAAGGAGAGAAGCAACTTAGAACTAAGGAGAAATTTCCTGACAGAACAATTAATCAATGGAACAACCTTGCCTCCAGAAGTTGTGAATGCCCCAACACTGGAAGTTTAAAAGAAGATGTGGATATCTATTGTTTTCAGTGGTGTAGGGTTACCTGCCTAAGCAGGGGGTTGGACTAGAAGACTTCCAAGGTCCCTTCCAACTCTGTTATTCTATTCTATTCTTTCCCAGTAGCAATAGCGCTTAGACTTACATACCACTTCACAGTGCTTTACAGTACTCTCCAAGTGGTTTACAGACTCCAGCATATTGCCCCCAACAAGGTGGGTCCTCATTTACCGACTTTGAAAGGATGGAAGACCAAATCAACCTTGAGCCAGTCAGGGACCAAACTCCTGGCAGTGGGCAGGAGTTCCCCCGCAATACTGCACCTGCGCCATTCCTCCACCATGGCTCAAAATGGAAAAGAAAGGAAAATAGAAAGCACTGGCCCATCCCAAAAGAAGAAGAAGAAACATTTTATGGGCCCTGTCAGTCAAGGAATTACAACTGACGGGTGTTGGAGAAGGGCCTTATCTGCCGTAGGTCCGTCCTTTGGATACCTTACTCCATGAGGTGGAAAACCCAGAGGTGGGTTTCTGCTGGTTTCACCCCCAGATCGGCAAACCAGTAGTGGTGGTGGCAGGAGGCTCCACCCACTTGCCCAGATGCTTCTGCGCATGCGGAATGTCTATGGAGATTCTCACTCATCCAGGTCCTGCTTGAACCAAAAGTGCTTTTCAACAGGCCACTGGACTTTCTTGGGTTTCCCCCCCCCTTGGAAAACATTTTTGCTCCTCAATCCAAGAAGCTTCTTTAGTTCAGAATGCCAGTTGCCAGTCAAAAATTAGTTTTTACTTGTATTAGAATGTATGATACCCAGGAATCATACTGTTCACGCATTGATTTGATATATTTGGAAAAAAAAAAAAAAAAAAAAAAGGAAACTTGAAGAAAAAAAAAAGAACGGGAGCTTATATTTAATAATGCATTTGGCTCCGGGGAGTTTGCACAAACAAGGCTTCTTACGTAGCTTTCCATCTTGAAACGCCCCTGTCAGAGAACAACTTTTGATGTTTAAAGGAGAAGCTTTTAATTCTTCTGTCTTTGATTCATCTATGGCCCAAAGCAGCGATTGGCACCAGGGCCTGGACAGAAAAGATTTAAAAAGGCACTCTGGCAATCAATCTAAAGGCTTAAGATCTACCATTCAATGTATTAAGATTCATGGCCAAGATAAACCATCTCTGTGGGCTAACATACTATTCTGAGAGCAAGAGAAGAAGCAATTTTACAGACATCTCCTGCTTTACCTGGTGGTGAACTCTAAAAAAATGTCCTACCGGTTCTGTGGGCGTGCTTTCGTGGTCATGTGACTGGGGTGGGTGTGGCTATGTAGTCATGTGACTGGGGGGTGTCAAAAGGACAGAAACTCACTTTAACAATGTCTGCTAGAACAGGGGGTGGACTAGATGACATCCAGGTCCCTTCTTGCCCTGGATTGCTGTGCTCTTTAAAGGTATCCTCTGAAGATGCATCTAGTGCCAGGTTGTGGTCCTTACTCCTTCTCCTTTTCCCTCCCTCCCCCCCTTTCTTTCTTTCTTTCTTCTTTCTTTCTTTCTCCCTTCCCTCCCTTTTTCTCCTTCTTCTTCCTTCCTTCTTTCTTTCTCTCTCTCTTTCTCTTTCTCTCCTTCTTTCTTTCTTTCTCTCTCTTTCCTTCCTTCCTTCTTCCTTCCTTCCTTCCTTCCTTCTTTCGGTCTTTCGTTCTTTCTTTTTTGCTTTCTTTCTTTCTTTCTTTCTTTCTTCTTTTCTTTCTTCTTTCTTGCAGCATTCCCCCCCTCCGTTTTTGATCTAGCAGGCCTCAAGGAAGCCTCTTGGGAGCAAAAACAGACCCAAATGTTAAAAAAAAAACTTTTTAAAAAAGTTCCACCATGTGCGGCACAGCTGATCATCGGAATTTTTTTTTTACTTTGTTAAACTTTTTTTAACTAGTATTTACCCTGCTGAAGAGGTATGGCTTAAAGGAAAGTTTAAGCTTTTGGCGCCAAAATGGGAGCTGCCAGAAAAGCTCTTCTTTTCTTTTTCTTCTTTTTTTTTTGCTGTAGTGCCTTATCAATTTAAATCTGATTGGCATTTAGGTCTACCCTGCCAATTTCCATTTCTGCTCTGTTTTTTTCAAGATGCAGCTCCAATGGCTTTGTAGCATCCTTCCATCTCCATCCATGTAATCATTAAAAAAATTAAATGCAAAGTCTTGTGATAATGCCATTGATGGTCACCCAGCCATTATGATTAATTTGAGCCCTATGCTTGTTACTAATAAGATTACTTAATGTAGTGATTACGGGACTTTGAAGTTGGAAAAACTCCCCATCCCACCCCTCAACCGCCTTCAGTACATTCTTTAAATTTTACAGCAACCTGACCTTTGCAAAAGTAAAAGAGCATGGTAATGCGCTCAATTTAAATACCGAGCTAATTCATTAAACTTCTGATGAAGCCTAGATGTTTGGTTGGTTAAATAACAATGAGAAAGATTGAATTTCCAGTCACTGCACTGGTATAAATCAGAGAACAATTATAAAATGGCCATCAAATCATAAAAAACAAAATGCTGGTATTCTAGCAAGACACTTGTTAAATCTATCAAGCCTTGAGTATATTCATGAAAAGGATGGCTAATGCCAGTAATAATTCCTTCATAAAATAGGATCATTTCTTTCACTGCTTAAATAAATCATCTAAGTTATTTTCCTGGTGACTTCATGTACATCCATCAATGCATTCTCCTTACCATGGCTTTCTAGTATGTTTCTTCACTTTTCATGCTAACCTAGAAGTATGATATTTTCAATATTTTACTAGTAGCAAGCACAGTGCTCAAAAGATGGCTCAGTGGTCATCAAGAGCAATAGCCCTTAGATTTATATACCACTTCGCAGTGCTTTACAGCCCTCTCTTAGTGGTTTACAGAATCAGCATATTTCCCCCAATAATCTAGGTCCTCATTTTACCGACCTCGGAAGGATGAAAGACCGAGTCAACATAGAGCCAGTGAGATTCGAACTGCCAAATTATAGGCAGCCGACAGTCAGCAGAAGTAGCCTGCAGTACTGCATTCTAACCACTGTGCCACCAATGGAATTATTAAAAGACTTTGTATTTATTTATTTTTAAATTACTATGGGGATGGACGGATGCTAAGAGAACAAGTCAACACAGGAAAATTCAGTGCTATATTAGTCATTTTGTTCAGTTACTTTTATTATTGGTGACACTTTTTCATCGGAATTATTGGAACTCTGGTGTAACTGGGTTGGCTTTATTTAAGAGCCGAGGTGGCGCAGTGGTTAAATGCAGCACTGCAGGCTACTTCAGCTGACTGCAGTTCTGCACTTCGGCTGTTCAAATCTCACTGGCTCAGGGTTGACTCAGCCTTCCATCCTTCCGAGGTGAGTAAAATGAGGACGGATTGTTGTTGGGGGCAATATGTTGATCTGTAAACCACTTAGAGAGGGCTGAAAGCCCTATGAAGCGGTATATAAGTCTAACTGCTATTGCTATTGCTATGTATTATTATTATTGGCCATGGTTATGCTGAAATTAATTTAACATTTTTGTATTTGTGGAATTGTCCTACACCGAGTTGTCCACAGAGAGTTGGCTGTGTCAAGTTATCTGATGCCACAGCAAGCTGTCCCATTCTGTATCCAAGTTCTAATGATTGTAATTGTAAGCTACCTAGAGTCACTTTGTCAGGTTGGGTGGTTATAGAAATTAAATGAATGAATGAATAAACGAAACCTTCTCTGAGTCTAGAGAAGACGTCAGCACCTACTAAGGGCTTTAAATATTCATTCCTCTATATGAAAGCCTTTCAGAAAATAGTGGTTTTGCGGTGTGTCTGTGGGGGGGGAGGGCACTAATGATATATCTCTGTGATGGCAGGCAGAGCCCTCTCTGCGGGGACACCACCCGTCACCCATCCCAGCTCCACCACGCATGCACCTCCCACTGGTTAGCTGGTCTTTGGGTCTCTGCCTGCGTGGGGGTGGGCTGCATGTGTGGGGGCACTAGAACTGCATTTTGGAAGTTCACGCACATGCACACATGCCCCCTGTGCCCCACCATGCTTGCCGTGCTTCCTGGTGCTCCCCATGCCCCATTTTGGGACTGGAAGACCTCCTGCACCAACTGGAAGTCAAAAATGGGTGAGGAGGGCCGGGGTGCATATGCAGGGGGAGCCCACGCATGCAGGGGGGAAGGGGGCATGCACAGGGGGGAGAGGTTAGCAAAAAGGTTAGCCATCACTGATATATCTAGTTGAAGTAGACTAAATCTAGTTAAAATCCAAAGTTCAAGAAAATGAGACAGATTTCTTAATAGTACCAAAGCACCGTGACCCGTCAAAACCGCACTCGACTAAACCACGCCCAATTAAACCGTGTCGCTGACGTCATCAACAGGGTGACAACAGCCAGCGCGGAGAAAGAAGGGCGCTTTAAATAGCACTTTGAAAGCAAGCCGATTCAACTTAAGGTAAGGGTTAGGTTTAGGGTTAGCTTTAGGGTTAGGTTTAGGGTTAGGTTAAGGGTTAGGGTTAGGGTTAGGTTTAGGGTTAGGTTAAGGGTTAGGGTTAGGGTTAGGTTAGGGTTAGGGTTAGGGTTAGGTTAAGGGTTAGGTTTAGGGTTAGGTTTAGGATTAGGTTTAGGGGGTTAGGTTTAGGTTTAGGGGTTAATTTTAGGTTTAGGGTTTACAGTGTGCTTCTGTCTCCGCGCTGTTGTCGCCCGTTGATGACGTCAGCGATGCGGTTTAGTCGGGCACGGTTTAGTCGAGCGCGGTTTGTGGTGGAACCCCAAAGCACAATTAGAACATGATCCATCTTTAGAAAGGATATTATACTTCTTTCTTTGAGTCCTCCAGTGAATTCATGGGAAGGCAACTTTTAATGTCAGTGACATTGAAGGAGGATCACTTTTTTCCCCCATTAAATAATGGAAGCTTCATCCATTCCTAACCGATAAGAATCAAAACTTAAGCAAAGCTCTGCTGGATCAGATCACTGTATCTCATTCAGAAAGACAGAGTAGCTAATCAGAAAGATCCTAGTAATAATTTTGCTTCCTGGGTACTAATATCAAGAATGATTTCCTTGCCTCTTGACTGGGAAAGGAATATATACCCAAAAAATGAAAATCAGTGATAATCTTATTCAATGTATAGAATCCCTTTCTAAAATCTGCCACCTGGCCTTAGATAAGATATTATGCTTGCTGTTAAGTAAGAAATCCATTTCCCAGGTGAGGGAGGCAGAGTTAAGATAACTGAAAATCCAGGAAAACTGAAACACAGAAATGGAAGCATACAGGAAATGACAGAAGAACGAAATAGTTTGAATGGAGCTGAAATAAAGGCTACCTGACATATTCTTGAAAATGATGAGTGTATGGGAAGATCCATACTTATGGGAACAGCTGGCATCAGCACTGGCAAATTTTGAGTGGCAACAGATAAACCAGAGCCATTTCCTTAATCTGTATACAAATATGTGGATATATGCTGATTGAAATTACCAGTAAATCTGGGAATAATTGACCTCACTGGGATTTTTTTTAGCTATTAGCCCTGAACAGGGGTGGGTTCTGGCACTGCCGGTTCACTCGTGTGAACTTTACACACGGACACATGCTTGATGTGCACTGTGCATGCATGCACAGTGCAATTAAAATTATTCTCACATGCGCAGGGCCTCCCAAAAATGGAGGCACCTATGGCGCCACCAGGAGAACCAGTTCGGGGTGCGTGGCAGGCCTGGGGCACTGCCAGTTCCAGCGACCCAGGCTGCCAAACCACTACCGGTTCAACTGAACTGATCCGAACCGGTTGGAACTCACCACTGGTCCTAAAACAAGTTAGACAATTTCGTTGTATTTAAGTACAATGACAATAAAGATTATACTTATAAATTATATAAACTATATTACTATTTCGTTGTATTTAAGTTAAAGTGACCAGATTTTCAGATTGGTAAAGAGGGACACCTTTGACTGGGGAGGGGGGGGGGGGCTTGATTAAAATTTTTATACGGAGCAGCACAAAAATTTCATATACGCAAAATAGTATTGTAATTTTTTTATTTCAACATAACTACAATTTACAAATATAAATTGTAACTCTTGCCAAACATCAACGTTTTGATCACGTGATCATGAGGATGCTGCAACGGTCGCTAAGTGTGATAAGTTAGTAACATAAGTGAATCTGGTTTCCCCATTTGACTTTGTCAAAAGGTCACAAAAGGCAATTACAGGACCCCAGGACACTGAAACCATCATAAATACGAATCTGTTGCCAAACATCAAAATTTTGATCGCGTGACCATGAGGATGCTGCAACAGTCACTAAGTGTGAAAATGGTCGCTAAGTGTGAAAAATGGTCATCAGTCACTTTTTTCAATGCCATTGTAACTTTGGTCACTATACCACCTTTCTTGCCACAGTTCTTAAGTGAATAACTGCAGCTGGTATTTTGTATTTTGGATAGAATCTTTTTTTAAATAGTCTAAGACAATTTAAAAAAAGAATCCACACAGAATAAAGCTGTTTAAAAAATCCTATGCACAATAAATAAAATATTATTTTAAAATACATTAAAAAATAAAAGAAAAAAAACCCAGCTCACTTACCAGCAGGCACAAGTCAATCCAGAATGATGTAGATGTTAATACAAAGAACTGATCAAATTAAAATGGTGAAATTAGTCAGGGAAATATTTTTCAAAGAAACTTTTGCCACCATTTTTCTTCCACACGAGCCAACCTCCAACCTCTGTGCTCCTCCCCTCTGGAAAATCCAGGAAGTAACACTGGTGGCCCCTCTAGCCAAGCATTTCCTGGAGCTCTATGGTACTTGGTCATTTTTTTTATAAAAGTGAGTAAAATGGGCATGGGGGGGTCCATTTTCTTGCTTTAAAGTTTTAATATCTTCAATGAAAGTACTGAGACAGGGAGAGAGAGGTTAGACAGGGTGTCTTTGTCTTGCCCCGGTTAGGATTTCTTAAGCAAATCCACTAGGCTTTCAACATGAAGCCAGAAAATCGGGACTTTTTTAAAATGGCCCGGGACAAGGGACAAATTGTTTAAAGCATGACCATCCCGCTGAAATCGGGACGTCTGGTCACCTTAACTTAAGTACAATGACAATAAAGATTATACTTATACAAAGAAAACAAATCACATTTCAGCCCCAGTTGGTAATCATATGGATGTATACGAAATGTAATTCTATACCTGGAATGATTAAACATTATACAGCCTACCTTGTTTGTTTTCAGGTTAGGTATGTCCCATTAATCTTAGCGAAGTTTGTTTAGCTTTCTTGAAAACTCTTTGCCTTTTAGCTATGCAGCAGTTTCCAGATCGGCCTCAAATGTTCCTTCAGTGAAAATTTAATAATAATTTCGTAACCATGTATAGATTTACAGAACAGCTTCTTCCCCTGCTGGAGGGAAATGTTCCTGGTTTTACTGAAAGCCTTTGTTATAACAAAAATCATTTGTAATATTTTTTTTATAACAATAATCCTTTAAATAATATTTGTTTCAACTCCCCGGGAAATTTCAGAGTTTCAATGCCCGAGGCAGAATTCAGAAGTCACTTTAATCTTTGAATCTTTGTCAGGGTAGTGATTTAAGAGCTGACCATCTGCTGCAATGATGCAATGATGTACTGGTATAATGTAGAATGAGCCAGCAAGGTTTTTGACTGTTATCCCTTTAAGAGCCTGTATTATAAGAAGAGGCCCTGTTAGGATGTCTCTCGCGCGCTGTGTGTTCTTCCCTACTCTAATTTGCTGATTGTTTGACTTCTGCCTACAGTAGGTGTACCTATAGAATAGTATATATGCTATTAATAAACCAATTTATTACAAACCTCTATTTGCTGTTATTACTCCTGGGTTGTCCCACTTAGTAAAGCTATGAGCACTCTGACAATCTTAGACTTAACTGCACAAATCTAATTCTGAGATAACCTTTAAGTTTACTATATCCAGGTGTTCTAACTTGATGAGAAACACGTTTTATGTCAATTGAAGCAAAAATTTTGAATGCTATCCTTGTCAGTGCAGGGTAAGATTTTGTTGCCAACATTAATTCCAAATGTGTACCGGTAGTTCTCAACTTATGACCACAATTGAGCCCAAAATGTATGTTGCTAAGTGAGACATGTGTTAAATAGGTTTTGCCCCAGTTTACGACTTTTCTTGCCATATTTGCTAAGTGAACCACTGTAGTTTTTAAGCTAGTAACATGGTTGTTAAGTGAATCTGGCTTCCCTGTTGACTTTGTGTGTCAGAAGGTTGCAAAAGGGGACACGGACAATGACATAAATATGAACCAACAGTCAATTATCTGAATGTAAATCATGTAATCATGGGGAGGCTTCAATGTGTGAAAAATGGTCATGTCACTTTCAGGGTGGTTATAACTTTGAACAGTCGCTAAATGAACATGACAACTACCTGTACTTAAAAGAAACTACCTAAGCATATAGATCCAAGGTGCTTTTTCAGGAGGCAACTGGACTTTCTTGTTTTTTTGAAGATGTTTCATTTCTCATCCAAGAAGCCTCTCAGCTCTGACTGGATGGTGAGGAATCCTCAAGTATCCTCCAACCTCCGATAAACCTCCAACTGCTTCAATGACCCTCTTAAAAGGATGCAAATGACCAGCTTCTGCAAGGAACATAAATCCTTCCATTCCCACCATCCAGTCAGAGCTGAAGAACCTTCTTGGATGAGAAGCAAAACGTCTTCCAAGAAAAACCAAGAAAGTCCAGTTGCCTCTTGAAAAAAGCATTTGGGACAACCATGACCTGGATGATTGACAATCTCTATAGACTTTAAGCATATGCACATTCACAGCAGACGGGATTGATTCCAGCCCTACAGTATTTCTTGCACAAATAATATAGAATGCAGTAGCTAAAGCAATATAATAGCTAAGGGCTACGTTTTTCATGCCTAGACTTAGGCATGATGCAACTCCAATTAAACTGATGAGATCAGAGATAATAATTGTTCTTGCATGGTTGTTAAAATCCTCCTCCAAGGAGCACTTCCACGATGAGATCAGTCTATGGAAAACTGTGTGTCAAATAAAGATACAGTGATGAGCCCAATTTAACAAGCACTGATCTGTTAGAACCTATCATACACTATACTAACATTTTAAGCGGCGCTATCTCTTTTCTTACTATTGCTCAATATTTGCACTCTTCCTAAAGTGAGCTAACGTAAATATTAGGGAGAATTAGGATTCCTGGCTTATTCATAGCCCCAACATTCATTTGCATACCTTGTTTCCTTGGGTGTTTGCCTTCTTGGTGATAACTATCAGGGATGGGAAAATGAGCATTTTATTCTTTATTTAACCATTGAGTTTTTGCTTAACTGTTTCAGGCTACAACAGTTGCTATGGTGTCCTTTGTGACCACAGGCTTTGTGAAGGAACCTTATAATGCCAGAAGAAGAATGAACACTAGCAAATGAAAGTACTGTATATACTCGAGTATAAGCCTAGTTTTTCAGCCCACTTTTGGGCTGAAAAAAGCCGCCTCGGCTTATACTCGAGTCAGTGAAAAATTTGCCCGAAATGGAGGAGAAAAAGGGGCGGGGACATGCCGCTGGGTGACACTCGTGAATGGCCCAGTGCCCTGTGAGTTTCCCCTCCCTCTGTGTCGTTTGCCGCGCAGCGCGCACCGCACCATCCCCCTCCTCACGTTCTAATGTAATGCAGGGCTGTCTTACGATTCCCCTTCCTCCCCCTCCTGCCGCTCTGCAACGATGTCCCACCTCCTCCTTGTTATGGCAAGCAGCCATTATAGCGATGTCCCACCTCTGGTACAGTGATCCAATGATAGGAATCACTGTGCCGTGTGTCATAGGAGGCGGGACATCGCTCCCGCGGCTGCACGGGACATCATCATCACAGCGGGACATCAGCATCATGAGGTGAGTGAAGTATTTCATTGAATACACCGCTAGTTACTGTTTTCTTTGAAATAAATATTCAAAAACATTATTGGTATCTATTTTATTTTTGAAATTTACCGGTAGCTGCTGCATTTCCCACCCTAGGCTTATACTCGAGTCAATAACTTTTCCAGTTTTTTGTGGTAAAATTAGGTGCCTCGGCTTATATTCGGGTCGGCCTATACTCGAGTATATACGGTAATATTTTAATTTTCTTTTTTCCTAATTTTATTTTAAAATGTTCCCCTAATTTTGCAAAGCTTCTTCTCCGGTAACATTGTACTGCAAACTAGGGCATACAAAACCTTTGCCAGGCCAATTTTGAATACAGCTCATCTGCTTGGAACCCACACTGTATATTGGACATTAATACAATAGAGAGAATCCAGAGGTATTTCACGCGAAGTGTCCTCCACTCTTCTGCTCACAATGGGAATCCCTCATGCCACCAGGCTCGAAATTTTGGGCTTGGACAACCTGGAAGTACGCTGCCTACAGTCTGACCTAAGCATAGTACACAAAATTGTCTGCTGCAATGTCCTACCTGTAAATAAAGTCCTACCTGTCCTACCTACTTCAGCTTTAACCACAATAATACATGGGCAAACAATAGATACAAACTCAAGGTACACCGCTCCAAACTCAATTGCAGAAAATATGACTTCAGCAACAGAGTGGTCAACGCCTGGAATGCTCTACCTGATCCGTTGTTACATCTTCAGACCCCACAGCTTCAACCTTAAACTGCCTACTGTGGACGTGACCCCATTCCTAAGAGGTCCGTAAAGGGGGCGTGCATAAGCCCACCAGTGTGCCTACCATCCCTGTCTTTCTGTCCCCATTTATTTGTGTTCATTTCCTTTGTTTATGTCCATGTTTATACTTACACCTGTTATCTTGTACATGTTTGACAAACTAAATAAACTAAATAATAAATAAATGAATATAAATAGCCCAAGGAAAACCATCTGAACTAAGAAGAGATAGAATTGATTGAAAGAAAGGGCAGTTCTAAAATAAATTTAATACTTCATTAAATGATGCTGAAGGGGTGAACTGATAGAAAAAGGACAACATTATCCAGAAGGCATCAACAATATGGCTTGCATTGATGTTGGGCTGCTGGTTTTAAGATAGATTAAACAATACACACAAGTTTTAGACACTGATAGATGATATCTGTACAACTACTATGACTGGAAGCAAAGCATGAGATATGGAGAAGGGAAGAAAATGGGTAGGTAGGAAAACTGATTTATGTTTCTGTGCATATAATAAACACATACAGATATATTGCAGAGGAATTTATAACATTTAGGGCAGATTGTATTCATAACACTCATTATCACTTTAGGGGAAGATCTGTTTCAAGTTTTAAGCATTTAAAATTCTAGCTTCTTCCACCAACACTTATGTATTTTATTATCTACATGTCTATTTCCTTTTGTTTAAAATACAGAACTCCTTAGCACCTCCTCCCGTTTTGTGCCTAGTCCCTGAATATCTCTGGTGTGGAGATATTTTATATGTGGTTTGAATTGAAGGACATCTTGGCATATCGCCAAACACTAATCAGCACTTGATAGTTTCTAACATCTAGCATTTGGTAGCCATCATAATCAACATGTAGCAACGACAGAAAGCGGCAGCCGTACCATATATAATCTTTTATTGTGGTCTGATAGCCAACTTGCAGAGAATGCTGTTGTGGACCGCCAGCAGCCAGTGGAGCTGGCAGCAGATTGGACAGTGAGAAGTTGGGGAGGAACATGGTCCAGTCCTGGAGTCTGGAGAAGGCTCTGATGAGGACTCTGTGTCAGAGGCAGAGAGTGGGCCAGAGCCGTATGCCAGTTATCAGCTGCCTTCAGAGTCAGACATCAGTGAGGCAGATAAATAGCTGGAGCCTGTTCCCAGTGTGCGCACGGACAGAGTTGCCAGACGAAGGGAACAGCTAAAGAACAGTGGACGACTTGGGAGTAAGGCCACAGGTGGACGATGAATGGCCCTCCCAGAGGAAATAAAAGAGGAGCGAAAAGGGAGTGGAATTTGCAGGAGACAATTAGTTTGCTTAATTGGTTCAAGACTCTTCGAGACCCCTTGCCAAGTTTTGCAGATATCATCCTGTCAGCTCTCCAAGCCAGATAAGGTCTGTGACTATAAATCTCCTTGAAAGACTTTGCTGGATGTGAATGAGAAGAATTCACAGTAAATTAATAAAGGTTTTTTTTGTCAAGACCAGGAGTTGCTTCATGCTTGGGAAGCCTCGGTCAGAACCAGTGGTGCGTTGTGTATCAGTTGCAACAGGGCCCAGTGTCCACTATATGAACGCACACAGTGCGTGCACACACGTGCATGCATCCTTACCTCTTGCAATGCCTCTGCGATGCTCCAGCTGTTTGCCAAAGAGCTCAAATACAGGTAAGAAGCCGGAGGAGGGGGCTCTGGAGCTCCGCAGAACGGTACCCAGTGGTCCGGGCAGGCACCGGTACACCTGTACCTGGGCGTACCGTCTGCAACCCACCACTGGTCAGAACAGAACAAGAATAGATTTTAGAGAAATGTTTTTCCTTCCTTTGCAGACTAATCTTCGTGACTTGCACTAAAAGTGGAAATTTGTAGCTCCCTAAGACATTGTTGTACAAATTACAACAGCTGGTTAATGGGAGAATGGTTTGCAGTTGGAAATGAACAAAATCTTGGAGGGGCAGCAGTTCCTACTGAATCAGGCCTGTGAGCATCAAGTTCAATAATACTGATTCAGATTAAAAATACGCTCTCTGGAATTTCAGAAAGACATCGCTTCCAGTCCTATCTCAGTGCAAAGCAGATGTTCTCCTAGCATCTGAATAAAATCCATTATTATACCAACAGCTTGAGGTCTCTTCAGAATTCTCCTAAGCTTCAGTGCAAGGCAATTTATGTTCCGTCGGCACTAAACACAGAACAAGACCAGGCAGCTGGATCAAAAGATCCTTTTAATTTTCACAAATTCCCTGACTGGATACTACCACCTTACAGGCGTGGAGCTTTAGATGGAATCAAATTGGAGGCACAAAATTATAGAAGTGGACTAGGTTTTATTCTCATCACTGAAAGAGCTATACTGAAATCTCTAAAAAGAGGTGTATCCTTGAGCCACAACCGGCCTTTGGGTGAAGTTCAAATCCATGCACCGTAAGCTGCTCCACATACTACAAGCATGCATTTCTATCTGCTAGTCAAAATAAAGTTAGCTAAGTCAATATATTATCTCGCTAGGGCAGCAAAATAAGCAGAAAAACACATGTGTCTCTTTTTGTCCCTCGGTCACAGAAAGCTTATGGAAATTCCCATTCTTCTTTTCTGGGACTGTATTAAAACTTGGGAATCAGAAACAGCAAAACTAATTCTATACCTTCCTTAGGATACAAAATCTTTGTCTGCACTGTTCCCATAGCTAACTTTATGAGAGGAGGGGAGGGAAAAGATGGTAAGTTAGAGTAGGTTAAGAGTAAATATGGGGAGGGTGGGGTGGGATAGGGTAGGAGAGGAGAGGTAG
Source organism: Thamnophis elegans (assembly GCF_009769535.1). Classification (NCBI taxonomy): domain Eukaryota; kingdom Metazoa; phylum Chordata; class Lepidosauria; order Squamata; family Natricidae; genus Thamnophis; species Thamnophis elegans. Next base: position 13,736,152 of record NC_045546.1, on the reverse strand, counting down.
GAGATGGATGGGAAGGAAGGATGACAGGAGAGGAAATGAGAGGAGGGGAGGAGGGGAAGATAAGAGGGAATGAGAGGAGGGACAGGGAAGGGAGGAGAGGAGAGCAAATGAGAGGCGGTGTCAGCAGAAGAGGAGGGAGTCGACAGGAGGGGAGGGGAGGGAAGTGAGGAGAGGAGGAGAGGAAATGAGAGGAGGGGAGGAGAAGGGAGAGGAGGGGAGGGATGAGAGGAGGGGAAGGGAAGGGAGGAGAGGAGAGGAGGAGAGGTAGAAGAGGAGGGGAAATGAGAAGAGGGGATGGAGGAGAAGGGAGGCAATGAGAAGGAAGAGGGGGGAGGGAAGGGAGGCAAACGAGGAGAAAGGGGAAAGGGAAGGGAGGAGAGGAATGAGAGGAGGGGAGGAGAAGGGAGAGGAGGGAAGAGAGGTGGAAAGGAGGGGAAGGGAAGGGAGGAGGTGAGGAGAGAGGTAGAGAAGGGGAAATGAGAGGAGGGGATGGAGGAGAGGAGAGGAAATGAGGAAGGGGGGGAAGGGAGGAAAGGAGAGGAGGGAGGAGAGTAGGGAGAGGAAGGAAGAGGAGAAGAGTAGAGGAAATGGGAGGGGAGGAGGGAGGGGAGGGAGGGAGGAGAGGAAAGGTCATGCTATATACTCCAGCATTCTATTTTTCAGATACCTCTGAGAAGCAGAACGTTGCTCGCCTCCTTTAAGTCATACTTAAACATCATGACAGATACCCATTGATCTCTCTACTCTAGTGCACCAGGCATCTCTATACAATTTGCACAAGGTGGGCAAGTGCCAGGATGGAATAATGTTTAAAAACATGGCCAAGACATTATGAGACTGTCAAAGGAATGGCCTGTAATATATCAGAGTGACAATATGAGGGAAGCAATGTATGACATGTAGATGATTGGTGCTTCCAAAATCTGGCTGCTCAAAACAGTTCTTCATTCTGGAAGGACATGTCTCAGCACCCAATAGCCCTTTTCCAACTCTGGAAAATACTCAGAGATGCAGCATGATGGAGACATAACAAATAGCTCAGGATTCAAAAAAGGCAGAAAGCTGAACGACACGATTTCCAGTGCTTCCCAGTCCAGCGATTCTGTAGTCGAGGCGATGGCTGTCTTACAAAACCAATGCATATAGCCCTCCTACTTACTGCAAGAGCCTGGAATTGCTCTCATAATACAGAGATTAGCTCACTCCTTTCCGGCAAATGACTCTCATCTCTCTCTGCATATGGATTAATGGAACAGGTGAAATGAAATAGGACAGGTTCTGAACTCGGGCAAAAGATGAATTATGGTCCCAGACGATTCTGTAATATATTGTAGGTTAGGAATCTAAGTGAAGTGATGCTCTGTGAGACAACCTCATGCTACTCGGCTTGGCCTTCGTGTCACCGGCAACCCAAATGGAATATAGAAAGAGAAGCCAGACCTCTCTATATTTTGCTCCTTGCTATATCATTCCTTCTATTCTTACACACAGTGTGCAAAGCAGATACATGCTTTGCCTGAGGATACACAATCAAAGAAGACAGGATAGGGTGTTTTTTTGGTGGGTTAGCAAGATGTGTTGATAACAGAGGAATGGCTCATAGGATCTTGGCTCTGCAATATTTTATTTTCATTTATTTATTTATTTTGTCAAACATGTATTAGACAACATATAAGTATAAACATGATTTGAATACATGAATTGGATACGAACAAAGGATAACATTAGGACAGGGATGGTAGGCACATTGGTGCGCTTATGCACGCCCCTTACAGACCATCCCTACTAATGGGGTGAGGTCGGCAGTAGACAGTCTAAGGTTAAAGTTTTGGGAATTTGGGGAAGAAACCAGAGTTGGGTAGAGCATTCCAGGCATTGACCACTCTGTTGCTGAAGTCGTATTTTCTACAGTTGAGTTTAGAGTGGTTTATCTTGAGTTTGTATCTATTGTGTGCTTGTGTGTTATTGTGGTTGAAGCTGAAGTATTCATTGACATGTAGGACATTGTAGCAGATAATTTTATGTACTACGCTTAGGTTGAATCAAAGATGGCCTAGTTCTAAGTTGTCTAAACCCAAAATTTGAAGTCTGGTGGCATAAGGTATTCTGTTGCATGCAGAGGAATGGAGGACTCATCTTGTGAAATATCCCTGGATTTGCTCAATTGTATTAATGTCTGATATGCAGTGCATGTTCCAGACAGATGAGATGTTTTCAAGAATTGGTCTAGCAAATTATTGTATGCTCCGGTTAGACAAAGGATGACCTTGGCTTTTCTAAGACAGAATTTTGTTCTGGCTAACTCCGTACAATCCCCCCTCCCATTTCCCACAATAGAAAATGCATAGTAGAATAATAGAAAGTGTGGCAGACCAAAGATCAAAAAGAAAAGATGTACAGGCCTGACAGTCAGCTTGACATCATTCATGTCAGGGTGCATGTGGTGGGCCAAGCTCTTTGTCAGAGAAAACAAGCTCATGATCTCCATTTTGGCTGGGGCAGCATCCTGCCACCTTCTGCCAGGATGGCTCTCCTGAACTCTGTTTTTGCTGTCAGAGTCACCACAGTCTGGTCCTTTGCTGTTTCCAGTGAGGCCCCATGGGCCACTAACTAAACTTGTGGGACGTATCCAGCCCTTTGGCCTTGAGTTTAACATCCCTGGATTTGATGCATGGGCTAATGGGAGAATGCAGGCGCATAGGCTCATTGTTGGTAACTTAGTAACTCCTTTCAGATCTATCTTTATCTTGAAGGAATCTTCCAGCACCTCTGTTCATGGGGACAATGGAGACTAAGTATGCAACACAATTCCCTTGAGCCCTATCTAGATCTGAACATGGGTCCATCATTTGAGATCTTAAGCCTCATGTGCCACTTAGAAACCCTGATTATAGGTTCGGGAGACCTCTAAAATCAGTTGGACATTATACTTTTAGAGTAGAGGCAGATATTAAATATAAGGAGTCTCTGTCTATTTTACTCCGCTAGTTGTTGCCTCCTACTGATGGTGGTATTCATCTTAGTTTCAAGACCATTGAGACAGCACTGTTCAAAGAGATTTCTGCACCCATGACCAAGATGACGTCATGGAGCACTGTTACTTCCCACCATAGTGGTATCTATTTATTTACTTGCATTTTGCATGCTTTTGAACTGCTAGGTTGACAGAGCTGGGACGAGGATGGGAACTCATCATAAGCATGGTGCTTAGGTCTCAAAGCCAGAGTGCCATATTTCCAGCCAACAAGCCCATGTCTTAATTGCTGAGCCACCACCCCACCCCAGACATTAAATAAAGAACTAGAGAATTATTGGATCGGTTATATTAGCTTTAGTCCTAGTTTCATCTTCTTTCCCCTCTCCTTTTTGTAATGCAGTTTCTTGCATGCCCTTAAAAAAACAGGCATGGTCCTTGAATTCAAGACAATTATAAAATTGGCTGTCTAATTACTCTGTTAGGTCAAAGGCTAGACAGCGATCTTAACGAAGCGGGCTTTTAAAATGAGATTCTTGTCATCTAATCCAAGCATGTCTTTTCCTGCACTGCAAAATGCCTTTATTTTCCAGAGCTCTCACATTCATTAAGAGAAATGTTGAATTGCTTCTCCAAAAGAAGCTCTCTGAAATGCAAAATTACTATCCATGTCATGTATTATTTTTTTCCACTGAAAACATTAATTCTGAGGAAGCTCCAAGTTGGAAATAATAGATGAATGCATCTAGGACTCTGAAGTCATGAATTTTGAGTGCTTAATTGGTAGTTGATTTGCGCCTTAGCAAAACACATGAGTCTGGCAATTAGAAAGTAACCTAATAAAAAAAACAGAAGGCTTCTGTTGCCTGGGTCTTGGTGCTACTCAGGATGCACATTTTCTGGAACAAAGTTTGGTTAGTCATATTTTCCTCAGGAAATAACCCATGTTTGTGTCAGAAAGGCGTGCTGTTATTTTCTAAAAAATTCTAAAATTAAAAAGATGGCTGAGGTTGCATGAAGGAACATGTAGTCAATCCAGGAAGTCCAAGAGAAGAAGCTGTTGCTCTCCAAAACTGGCACTGTTTCACATCTGGCTTTTTAGCATAAGAAGAAAAGAAGATCTTTAGATACTTCATCCAGCTTGTAGAGAGTAAGGAAGGTGACCTTGACAGAGATATGTAGGAGCTGTGGCTTAGACAAAAGGGAGTGATGGATTGTTTTAAGCCCAGATCAAGATAATTTTGAGAAATAACTAACAGAATAACAGAGTTGGAAGAAACCTCGGAGGTCTTCTAATCCAACTCCCTATTCAAGCAGAAAATCTTATATCATTTCAGACAAATAGTTGTCCAATCTCTTCTTTCAAACCTCCAGTGTTAGCACCTACAACTTCTGGAACCAAGTCATTCCACTGATTAATTGTTCTAACTGTCAGGAAAATTCTCTTAGTTCTAGGCTGGTTCTCAACTTGATTAGTTTCCACCCATTGCTTCTTGTTCTACACTCAGGTGCTTTGGAGAATAGCTTGACTCCTTCTTCTTTGTGGCAGTCCCTGAGATATTGGAACACTGCTATTATGTCTCCCTTAGTGCTTCTTTTCCTTAAACTAGACATACACAATTCTTGCAATTCCAACTCATGCAGACCCCTCCCTAATTCACTGAATTTGGGGGGGGGATGAGGAGGAAAGGAGGAGGAGATCATTCAATACAATCAGTGTTGCAAGATTTTATTTTTACAGCTAGTCTCAGTAAAAGTAGTTTTGGCTTTCCTGTGGAGTTAATTTTCTGGTCGGTTCTATCTAGTGGGGGCTGACAATTTTGACCTCTGATTTGCAAATATTTCTTTAAATTTAAAAAGAAATAAAAAATAAAAATGCCGAATTGAAAACCAGTTCCCAGGTGAGACTAGCTACATCACTTCATTTCCTTATTTGTATTTGCCCCAGGTATGAATTATCTTTACTGATGAGGAAATCCTAAAAAAAATTGGAAAGGTTACAAAGTACTTAGCAAATCTTCAGTCTTTTTATGCAGGTTATTGCCCTTTTACTAGTCTGGGAATTTATTCTCTAGATCGAGTGATGGATTCCTGATATAAGATTGTCTAGAGTTCTCTCTACATATTAAACATTATTATGTCTGCTTTGGTAATCCTTCCCATAGGCTTCACTCTTTGGTAGTCAATAAAGCTGAGATTTAAAAAAAAACTTATTTTGTAAATTTTAAAGTTCTTGCTTTGAAAGCATTCTTATGTCTATGGAACTTGCACTAATCTGGGGTTTTTTAACAGATTAACAGAGTTGGAAGGGACCTTATAGGTCATCTAGACCAACCCCCCTGTTCAAGCAGGAGACCCTATGTCATTTCTGACAAATGGCAGTCCAATCTCTTCTTGAAAGTCTCAAGTGATGAAGCTCCCACAACTTCTGAGGACAAGCTGTTCTATTGGTTGATTGTTCTCACTGTCAGAAAACTCCTCCTTATTTCTAGGTTGAATCTCTCCTTAGTCAATTTCCATCCATTACTCCTTCTCTGGCCTTCAGGTGTTTTGGAAAATAACTTGACTCTCTCCTCTCTGTGGCAGCCCCTCAAATATTGGAACATTGCTATCATATCTCCCCTGGTCCTTCTCTTTACTAGATTAGCCATGCCCAGTTCTTATAACCGTTTTTCATATGTTTTTCATATGTTATTTTGAGTCATCTGTAGTAATCGTAGATTGTTCACATATATTCAGAAAAGAACCATTATAGTTCAGTCTCAGATTCTCAGAATGATTTCTCAGAACTGAGTTTCTCAGAACTAAGGAGAAATTTCCTGAACAATTAACCAGTGGACCACCTTGTCTCCAGAAGTTGAGGGTGTTCCAACACTGGAGGTTTTTAAGAAGAGATTGGACAACCATTTGTCTGAAATGATATAAGGTATCCTGCTTGAGCAGGGTATTGGACTAGAAGATCTCCAGGGTCTTGTCCAACTCTGTTATTCTGTATTCTGATCAACCAGATGCCTCTATGATGCTTGAAAGCAAGGGATAGATACATATTCCTACCATTTTTTTGTCTACTATTACCAGAATCTGGACGCTGCACTGAATCTTCTTAATATCTTTTTATTTTTAGTTCTTGAAGATTCTTCCATGAGTTTATTTTGTTTAAAGTCATCCAAGATAGTGGCCATCCATTAAATGGATTAGTTATTTGCTTTTCCTTGTTCTAGAACTTTTAAAATAAGCTCACTGCTGTCAGTTTCTATTTGCAAGGGAAAAATATCAAAGCAGTGTGAAATTCATGGAACTATATCTCTGTTCACAGATGCTAACTCTAAATGTACTTGATTGCATGCTCAAAGCTATAACATCTCAAAATGGGGTTAAGACTATAGAATTCTTAGAAACACTACTGAAAATGTAAAAAGCCAATTGTATGTTACCTCATGTAAAACACATCAGGTACTCATGAATGTAAATAAATGCAGAAATTGAAGAGGTAATTTGATGAGGTGTCAAAGGATAGGTCTGTATCATGATACTATGTTGAGGAAGATCCCTTTTCAAATCTTCCTATTATCTACAAGAGGTTTGTGTTTATAGACAAATTAATGCTATCTGTAGTATTCTCCATAGTTACTTATGACACCACCTCTCCATTTAGAATTAGTGTCAAATACTAAATCTACACCATTCAGGAAAATATAGTCCAGAATCAGAGTAGATATAGGTAGCCCACAACTTATCACAACTTGTGACCAGAATTTCTGTTGCTAAGCATGATGGTTATTAATTAAGTCGTGCCTGATTTTACAACCTTTTTTTTGCAATGGTTGTTAATAGCAATAGCAGTTAGACTTATATACCGCTTCATAGGGCTTTCAGCCCTCTCTAAGCAGTTTACAGAATCAGCATATTGCCCCCAACAATCTGGGTCCTCATTTTACCCACCTCGGAAGGATGGAAGGCTGAGTCAACCCTGAGCCGGTGAGATTTGAACAGCCGAACTGCAGAACTGCAGTCAGCTGAAGTACCCTGCAGTGCTGCATTTAACCACTGCGCCACCTCGGTTCCTACTTAAGCAAATTACTTCAGCTGTTAAGTGAATCATGTAGTTGTTAAACAAATCTGACTTGCTCCATTGACTTTGCTTATTGGAAACCAGCTGGGGAGGTTGTAAGTGGTATCCTATGATGCTGGGACACTGAAACCATCGTAAATTCATGACAATCACCAAGTACCCGGATTTTGATCATGTGACCATGAGAAGGCTGTGACAATTATGTGAGTCACATTTTCAGTGTTGTTGTAACTTGGAACTGTCACTAAATGAAAGGTTGTAAGTCATGGACTACCTGAACATGGGATAAACTTCATGCTATTTGTTTTTGTTTTCCTTTGGTCCCATCTTGAAACTCATATGTCAGATGAGAAACTTCCAAATATGTTGAGACTGAAATAGACTAAGAAATAAGCTAAAATCTTAACAAGGCATCCTGAGAATCCATCTCAAACAAAATGAATGGTGAAGAAAGGTCCGGAAATGCTGATAAGGAGAGACATATTTTCTAGTCAGAATCTGGTTTTGGACAAAGAAAGATGTCCAAATCACAGGCAGGAGTTGCACACATTCCTTGTGATTTAGCCTTACAGGAAGTATCCAAAAATGCATCCATAAATCATCCAAGTGTCAGGCCTGCATTTATATTCCTTTTAGAATTTTGGCCTGCCACACTTTCTCTTATTTCATTATGCTGTTTCTTTAAGTATGGTCAATGGGAGGGGGGAATAGACAGGAGTGAGATTGTGGAATGTATTGTTTTCATTTTTTTACTAGAAGGTCATCCTTTGTCTCCGGACTTTCACACCTGGCCGGAAGAAGCTGGGCGTGGATGCCAGCGTGGAAGAAGAAGATTGAACTATGTGATGGATTGTGGATGTGGGAACAAGATCATGAACTTTTAACTGGGTGGAATTCTGATGTCATTTCCAGTACAGTATTGGGATTAGCACAGATGTGCCTAAGATGTCTGTCTTATTAAATTGGAACAAAAAGGATTGTTTTGCCTTGGACTCTGATTTAATTCTGCATGATACTTGGAACGCTGACACCAAGTCATGATCTCTAGGGAAATGAATTTATTTTATTTTACCGGTTGGTACAATATCATGATTTTGCCATGATTTCCAAGCCCAAGAGATCTTTTGCTAAAAGATATTTTTGGTAAGATAGTCCTAAGGATAGGTGGTCTCTACTCAACAGAATATTTCATTATAAAAGTAAATTATTCCTCAACCTAACACTGCTTGGTTCTTTAATAATGAATATTCTCAGTTGGAAATAGTTGTTGATTTAGTTCTTCTGCCTAGACAGATGTTGGACTAATTCATGTGTCAGACTGCTGGGTATATAGGTTACCACAATTTTTAGGAGAGTGAGGTTTTCTTTGAAGAAAAAAAAATCTTTATGTATTGTACGAACCATAAATTTGGGTCATCGTGAATTTAGAGTAACAGCAAAGCTGTAAATGAATTTCATCTCGTTTCTCCTGGGATGATATTTGTAAATAGAATGGAATCTATTCTATTAGATCTGTGCAGTTCAATAGCTACTAGTGTAGAATCTACAGTAAACTCGCGTCATCCTGGTGGTGTCATATGATGTATTGCAGCTTCCCCCACTTCACTAAACAGGATATGGGCATGAGCAGCACATGACACATCCAACCCACTGACTGGGAGTTTGACAGCCCTGTACTAGAACATCTTTGACAGAAGACCATTCATCCTGTGTTTGAAGTCCTCTAGTGAAGAAATAATTCCATGTGGTGTTATGGGTGTCCTTTCTACTGGCTGACAGATAATTAGTGTGGAGTTTTCTCTCAGATGTTGAGCCTGAAATTGCTTTCTTGTAATTTTAACCCTAGGATGTGATGACTCAGTGGCTAAGGCGCTGAGCTTGTTGATCAGAAGGTTGGTAGTTCAGCAGTTCGAATACCTAGCACAGCGTAATGGAGTGAGCTCCCGTTACTTGTCCCAGCTTCTGCCAACCTAGCAGTTTGAAAACCTATCAAAAGGCAAGTAGAAAAATAGGAACCAACTTTGGTGGGAAGGTAATAGCATTCCGTATGCCTTTGGCGTTTAGTCATGCCAGCTACATGACCACGGAGGCGTCTTTGGACAGCGCTGGCTCTTTGGCTTTGAAACAGAGATGAGCACTGCCCCCTAGAGTGGGGAAGTACTAGCACTTATATGCAAGGAGAACTTTTACATTTACCTTTTAATTTTAACCCATTGATTAAAGTTAGGACAGGAGCAACTAAGTTCACTGTCTTTCATTCAACACTCCATATGGCTATTTACAATTTCTTTTAAAGATCAACCCCAAAAGTAATTTCCAGGTGACCATATAAATCAGAAGAGAAACAACCATATAAAACACATCCCCTCCCTGTCTAATTTGTACTTTTAGAAAGAGAAAGAGAAACAAACTAGAGTTAGTCCATATTTCTCTAGCGAAAAGTTATTAAACAGGTGGTAGCAATCCTACCTCAGAAATCTGCATAACAATAGGTAGTTTTAGCTTGTTCACTTCACAGGGGTGGAGGTGTTCATACCTATTTATTACAGATGAGCATCCCTAGTATTAGTTATCTGACATTCAGCATTTTATTTGGAACAGTGAGATATATACTTTTTTTTCTTAATTCTCAGTGGGTGGACGTATTTTAGCTAGCAGTGAAAGAATTTTGCTAACCCTCACTCATAACTTCTTGTGAATAGGACAGGACAATGTGACAATCTGTTATCATTAACTGTGTTGGGAAAGGCTCTCAAGACACAAGAGAGAATTAAATGACCTGGAAAACTCAGTCTGTGAAAAGTCTATTGTACTCATCTTTGTTATTTCCAGTTCTACGCATCGCTGAGCCAGTGGAACAACATGATTTGCTGAGATGACAAATGCAAAGGTCATTTTCTCCCATTTCAGCTTTCAACTTTTTCCCAAGTCATCTAAGCATCTAGAGTATCCAATTCATTGAACATTTTTCCCATGTGCAAAATATGTTAATTATCACACTTAATGCTCAAGAGTTGTCTTCTACCTAGCTCAGAAAGTATGTTTTAATTTACTTCCTCTTCTTCTCCACAACAGGTAGCCTGTCACACTGTCCACAACATGAACCTCTAGGTAGAAATGATCATTGATTCCATTTGTTGAGAAAGTATAGTTTTATTAGAGATCAAGTGTATTGTAGCATAGCATAGCCAGAGCTGAGAATCGTGTACCAATATCCCTAAGTTCTATACATAACCCTTACTGTCTCCCAGTGTAACCAATCAATCAATGCAAGGCAGTTTTCATAAGTCAAACAAGGCACAGTTTGGTATGCAGCTCTCCCCTTCTTCCAGCTGGGTGACCTTGAGGCAGCATGTTGAGAAAGTACAGTTTCTACTTTCTATTTCCCAAACATCCCCTCCTTCATTCATCCTCCCCGGAGTTCATGCCAGTCTGTCACCGCCTAGCAGTGAAGCACAACAAGCATAAGGTGACAGCGGACATAGTATTTCATGGCCATCAATCCAGTTTTACATCTCATTTCAGAGCCAGTTCTAGCATCAGACAATTTGGCCACCACGTAGAGGACCTAGGCTCTCATCTCATGTTGATATGACCAGGCCCAGTTTCCTTCACTACTCTGCCCCCTGTTCTTCTCATCCCCTTCATGTTACCCTTCATGTTAGAAATGACTGTGATTCCCCTCCCCACAAAAATCACAGCCATTTCTGAATGAAATAAGAGAAACATCATCATATTCTTTGCCTGGGAAGCATGATGACTTCATTCAGCCCTGGGTCACTGGAGTATTTTGCAGCCAATATGCAGAAGTTAAAAACAAAAAAAAGATATGGCTGCTTTGATAGCAAAAGCACCAGTGGTTGGTTACAACTGGTACGCCGCAGTATGGGTTACCGGTGCCTGCCGGGAGCACCGGGTACCGTTTCGGTACAGTGCTCTGGAGGGCCCCCCGCCGTCTGTTCTTACCTGTATTTGAGCTCTTTGGAGCTTCTGCGCACAGAGCATACAGCACCCGTGCAATGCTCCGCTGAGCAGCTGGAGCATCGCAGAGCATCGCAGAGCATCGCAGGAGGTAAGGACGCATGTGCACGCTGCGCCCATTATGTGGAGGATGCCGGGCCCCATTGCACCGTACCGGTTGCAACAGGATCTGGAACCCACCACTGAAAAGCACTTAGATTTATATACCGCTCCATAGTGCTTTACAGTTTTACTCTGTGAGTGGTTTACACAATTAGCATGTTGCCCCAAATAATCTTGGTCCTTGTTTTATCAACCTCAGAAGGATAGAAAGCTGAGTCAACTTTGAGCTCTGTGTCTGGATCGAACTCCAGGCTGTGGTCTCAGTTAGCCTGCAATGCTGCATTCCAACCACTGCACCACCACAGCTCTTGATGAGTAGAGCACAGAACCTCCGAATTAATTTCAAAGTGTGCATGATCCTGATATTTGTGTACTAAAAAGAGAGAGAGATAAAAATACTTCCATTGCAAAGTTTAGAAAACCAGAAAGAATAACTGTATTTCATAAAATGGGAAATTGCAGTAGCTAATGTAAAAATATGGACCAGGTGATATATTCATGCTAAATTAGAGAGCCTCCCCCTCCCCCCCCATCCTTCAGAAATGTGTTTGGGGAGGAAGGTCAACGTAGAAATTACACTGCTTTGAACTACCTTTATTTATCAGAATTTAGTTCACATTCTTACTTGATCTTTATTCACTTTCTTAAGCATAAACATCTTATTAGCTCCCATGCATGTCAAACAGCAAGCAAGAGACTAATACTTTGGGATTCGTGGGTCATGTGATTCCTTTCATTTGCATAATCATATGCATTTAAAGGTGCTTTCTCAGCTACATATTCTCAACTGTGGGTTTTGAAGTGTTAGCACCAATTAGAAGCTCCCTCCGCCCTGAACCCTAAAATGGCATGGATTCCCCTCCAATCTACTCTTTCCATGCTCTATGGAGCATATCAAAATCCATCATCAAGTTAAATTGCTTGAATGCTTTTTAAGTGGACATGTGATGACAGGTTAGGCAAAATGAGATGAACGAGGCTAACATATATTTAAAGTGACACCCCGAATCCACTCTAATCAAGCCCATCAGTTTTAATTCACTTACGTCGGTTTTGGAGTGGTTCACCGATCTCATTTATTTAAACAGCTCTCTACCCCTACAATATAATTCTCAATTAGGTGGGCAGACAGGTAAGGGGTCTGACATAACTCGAGTGAACTCCTAGCTCTGTTCGTGCAGAGGCAAAGAAATATTTTTACAAGTCTTCTTTTTCCTTGTTGAACAGGTCAACCAGAAGAGGAAGAAGAAGGGAGACAAACACCTCTACAAATTAATTGGAGGTGTTTTGAACCACAGGAATATCACTCACACTTTAGATAAATGATGAAGGATTTGGACTTTTTATTCTTCCCCGTAAAACTTAATTGGAGAGCCATCATTCATCTGGCTAATGAGACTCACAGCATTTTGATCGGCAATAGGTTGCCAGATCACAATGTCATCAAATGAGCTTTTTAAAACAACTCAGAATTCTTTACTTATATGGAGGGGAATGTAACTTTTTCTTCTTCTTTTAAACCACTGGATTTCCTTATTATTATGTTTATAAGTGATTTGCTTAGTTTTCATCCTGCTTAACTGCATGCATTCATAGTCATGGTTTTTCCAGTTGCAATGGATGGTTGTGAAAGTTGGCCCATAACAAAGGCTGAGTGATAAAGAATTGAGGCCTTAGAACTAGGGTGCTGAAGAAGACTCCTGCGTCCTTTGGATTGCAAGGCGATCAAACCGGTCAGTCCTAGAGGAGATCAACCATGACTGCTCTTTAGAAGGCCAGATCCTGAAGATGAAACTCAAATACTTTGGCCACCTAATGAGAAGGAAGGACTCATTGGAGAAGAGCCTAACACTGGGAAAGATTGAGGGCAAAAGAAGAAGGGGACAACAGAGAATGAGGTCTTTACAGAGAATGAGGTGGCTGGATGGAGTCACCAAAGCAGTAGGCATGAGCTTAAATGGACTCCAGGTGATGGTAGAGGACAGGAAGGCTTGGAGGAACGTTGTCCATGGGGTCACGATGGGTCAGACATAACTTTGCAACAAAAAATCATAATCAGCCCTCTCAAGAGTAAGGGACATGATCTTGAGGAAATAGGCAAGAATCTACTATAGATAGTCCTTCACTTCCAATCATTTATTTAGTGGCCATTTGAAGTTACAACGGCACTGGAAAAAAAAAACTGACCTGCAACTGATTGTCAGGAAACCATCATAGAATCCCCACAAAATGTGATCAAAATTTGGGTCGGTGGCAACTGACATGCACATGTATTAGAGCTGTTTTCAAACACAAAGTGTGCATCAGTGAACCAGTTGAATCCCACCACTGGTCCAGTGACACTTTTGGTCCGGAGGTGCTCTATCTATCAGTTACATTTGAACCTTCCCCAAATCAGACCCCTTCCATCAAAATTTCCCCCACAGAAGACATTACAATAATTTCATTTGCAACCATCTGTGTTTAACCAACCTTGCAAAATTGTCTGTTAAGTTAGAAAACTTGCCCCAAGAGCTGAAAGTAACAACTTTGAAATGAAATTAATATGATCGTTTTTAGAGTGTAATGATTTTAGTAGTTTTATAGTAATGAATTCTGCATCCAAGCAATTCAAACCAACCCTGATTATGGAGAAAAAGTAAGGAGGGGAGAAAGTATCTGTTACAGCTCAGCTAATTGGTGTGGGGAGAGGGAGGAAGTACACACAGTTTATGGCTTTAAAAGCAAAAGAGGGTGTGCAATTAATTGAGCAGCCTGCCGAGAAGGAATTAAAGGCAGGAGAGAGAACAATTAGAGCATCTTCCAATTTATCACACATGCACGCTTCCTATAAATTAAGACTACATGAAATAAGATGAGGAGGGAGCATCGGAAGTTATATCTGAACTGAGACACTTAGTGAGATTTTGATTAGGAACTCGTCTGAAGGAAAGCTGCCAATCTGTTTTTTTAGCTTGGATATTAGTGTTCTGCTAATACAGAACAGATTCTATTTTTTAAATACCAATATATTTTGTTCTGAGGAGGAGAACATGAGAACTGGATGCATCTATTGATTTCATTTGCATTTTACCTGGCTGCCATTAAAGTGGCCAGATGGCAAAGTAATTATCTGTACCTGCAGTGCAAATGCTTGCAGAAGCAGAAGAGAATTGGAGGCCAAATGCTCAGTAGGACCCATACCTGAATCTTTGTCTACACCAGAAATCTTCCAATATTGTTTTCATTTAAAAACTAGGTGAACTTCATGGACAGATCTATCCATAGCACTTTGCACATTTACATTTAGCACAGAGGTGTCAAACTCAAGGCCCGGGGACCAGATCCGGCCTGAAGAGTGCTTAGATATGGCTCACGGGGCCGCTCTGGAAATAGTGAAGGACCGGCCCATGGTGCATCTGCCAGCAAACACTGAGCTCATGAGGACCGCACATGGCCCTCCCAGCTCTGTTTTCACTGACAGAGGGTTGGCCAGGGGGGCATGGCCAGCTCGATATAATTCATCAAGGCTCCATTTTTGGCCACGATGGCCTCTTGCAGCCCTTTGCCAACATAAATGGAGCTTGGGGAGGCCATATGTGGCCTGCCCAGGCTTGGTTTTCACTGGCAGAGGGATACAGGAGGCCATCGTGGCCAAAAACGGTACCTGGGCAGCCCACACGTGGCTCTCCCCAGCTCCATTTTCTCTGACAAAGGCACCGCAGGCCTTCACTGTTTCCATGGTGGGCCCATGGGCCAGATCCAAGCACCTCACAGCCTGGATCCAGCCCCTGGACCTTGAGTTTGACACCCCTGGTTTAGTTTAACAGGAAAGCAAATTTTAACTGAATGCTAAAAACAACTTCCTAAAGCTTGAAAGTAAAATAAAAAACACCAAATGATCTAGAAACTATAAGGTTATTTGCAGGTGTTTCATATTGGATTTAATACATCAAACATCCACCAAATAGCCATTTCCAACTGGGTAAATCTATACATTTATGATTCTGTGTCTTTGGATAATAAACAAATGTAAGATGGTATTTTTCCCCACTTATTAGCACATGCACATGACCTTATACTTCATTTGTCATACGTCTAACTTTCCTTTCTCCGATTAATTAAATGCAACTCATCTACAGCAATAAAGCAGCTACTGGCACCATCACCATATAAAATTAAATAGCAAACACTTAGAGTCCAAGAAGCTATCTCAGGGTGGGGGGAAAGGTGACAATTTTAAAACATGCATTATATCACAGTGTGAAAATTGTTGCCAGGGTAGAATTGTTTAATTGAATTGGCATGCAGTGAGAGTATGTGTTGATCATTCTCAAGTCATGACCACTATTAATCATTCCATTCATTTATTTAAAATGTATATGCTGTCCAACTATCAGAATCAAGGGTTTAATAATGAATAAATGAAGAAGGTAAAAAGGATTTGTGTGTGTGTATTTGTGTGTGTGTGTTAACCATATCTATGAATGGAAACGTGCCTTATCTTCCTGCTCATCTAAGATCTCGCACAACTTTTTAAGACTCAAGAAGAATCTCATCTTGGAAATATTTTCTTGCAAGCAACCTTGTTTATCTCAGATAAATGATTTACAAACAATGACTTCTCCTTCCCCAACCCCCCCAAAAAAGCCTACAGAGTAAACCTCTCTTTCCCCCAAAATTTTATTTTATTTTAATACAAACAATCCATCTTCCATTAAACAGTGTATCGTCCGGGTACAAATCTTTTGTGCAATAACAGTTAAAATTTACAGTCATATTCATTATTTAACCTATTCTCAGCTTAATACCAATACCTTAAGTGTCTAATACTATAGCAATCCTTCTTGATTTATTTAACTCTATTAATAAATTTTCTATATTTTACTCATCTACTTTATTTCTAATTCTTATATTTATTCTCTAACCATCGATAAAATGATTCCCATATAGTATAATCAGTTTGTTCTTTCTCTTTGATTGCCAGTGTTCATCTGTTCATTTCTGCACATTCTAATATTTTTCTAATCGCATTTTCCTCTGTAAGGATCTCTTCCCTTTTCCAGTTCTGTGTATATACAATTCTAGCTGCAGTTATTACATGGATAATCAAATATGTATTTCTTTGCTATAAGGTGCTGTTAAATATGCCTACAGAGTAAACCTTACCTTATTTGTTGGTTTCAACTTTGTGGATGAATGCCTTTGGATGAATCCAGTTACAGCAAAATAGTCCTTAAAGGGTGCAATTTGTTGAAGGAAGAATGATGTGTTAACTCAAAACCAAATCCTTTGAGATAATCTGCTGGAGAAAAGAAAGAGAGAGAGAATGTAATCATAATTATTCTATTGTTTTAAAAGATCCAGGGAAAGGGTTAGGATTTTCATTTCTTCACTTGCTAAACTAATATGAGAATCAGAATAATTATTTTCCCTCCTTCTGCAATTCCTCAAACTTTGTGATTCTATTTTTAAAAAGCAAGAATATAACTATGCATGCATTAGGGGATGCAAAATCCTGTATGTCAGGACAAATTTATGCGTGCATTTTTATTTATAAAATTTGTTATTTGCTTTTCATTAAACCCTAATCCCAAAGTGAGGCTCCAAAATAGGATCTAAATCCATGAAATCGCAATGGTTTAAAGTCATGTAATTACAACTCATCATTAAAACATGAAAACCAGGACAATTAGACCATAAGTGACACAGCAGTGTAGATTCAATTAAAATGCTGGGTGAATAAATAAATTCTCAGCTGGCACTGGAAGCATGTTAGCCATAACTTGATCAGAGGGAATTTCATCGTCCAGAGGTCTGTAACAAAAACATTCTTATGGGTTACTAAATGGTGAATATACCCAGCCTTGAAACCTGAGAGGATATACCAGTAATATAGCATCTGATATTTAAGTTGTTGGCTTCACAGGATTTTATATGCCAATATAAACACCTTGAAATGCTTAAAAATGCAAACACAGTTTTCGTATTGTCTAGAGAGCTCTACTGTAGTTCCTGCAGACATCAATGTTTCCAGCAATATCTCTGTCCTATTCTTTTTTCTTCATCATCATCATCACATCATCATCAGAGGTTGGTTGCTACTGGTTCCCACCGGTTTGGGTGAACTGGTAGTGGCAATTGGGACTTGATTGCCGAACCGGTAGGGATGGCAGGCTGGCCATGCCCCCGAACCAGTTCCCCAGTTGCTCATGCCATTGCTGGCATGTTATTTTGTCATTTTATAATGTTATGCACATGCGCAGATCAATTTACAAACAACTGTGCATGCACAAGCAATGTGCAGCATGTGCAAAGCGTGCGCAAAGCAAACCAGCAGTGATGCCAGCAGCAACCCACCCTGATCATCATCATCATCATCATCATCATCATCATCATCATCACACCACCACCACCCCATCCCCACTGCAATCTAGCATATTAAGCTCAGAGCTTATATTGACATTCAAAAATGTTTCTAGTCTCTATATAGAATCCCACAATATAGGGAGAGAGAGGAGAAGGAGAGGAGAAGGAGAAAGAGAAGAAAGGAAGGAAGGATGGAAGGCAGGAGGGAGGAGGGAGGGAGGGAGGAAGGAAGGAAGGAAGGAAGGAAGGAAGGAAGATTACAGCTAGATATAATATATAGGAATGACCTTGGAGGTTGAGTGATGGAATTCCTATTCACCCAGAATAAAAAGGAGATAAAAAATATAAAGAACATTTGGAAGGGCACAATTTTGAAAGGGTTGATAAGTAACCATCTCACCAGTTTGTCCATTGGGACATGTTTGTGACTAACAGCCTGTTTTTAAAGTGTCCGTTTTCTAAAATTCCCATTCTATCTCTTGGCCCAGGACAGGAGACTGGATGAAGATTCAAGAGGAATGAAGATCCTGAGAAAATACTGACTTTAAATAAAGAGAGAATCCAGAATAAAACTAAAGATACTGACATTATCTAGTTCGTAGAAATAACACAAGTTAAACTTTTTTTTTCTTCCATCTCTTTTTGTTTTTGAAGTGAAATAAAAAAAAACACTTTCACAGCTGTAGATGTAATTGTCTGTCTGCTGTGCAAAAGCATATAAGCCAACTCAGTAACGTACAGGGTGACTTTTGATAAGTGAAAACTGCATTTTGTTGCTCCACTGTGCAGCCAAAACTAATTATGGAAACTTGGAAGGAACATCTCCCCAAATCTATTTATTTGGCTCATGTGGAGTTGGCCATGTGGGAGGGTGTGGGGTTAGAGAACAGAATTGGGAGGAATGAACATTCAGAGACCAACTAACTCTGGTGACATGACATTAGATGCTCCAGAAAAGGGGTTTAAAACAGTTTTAAACTGAATGAGCAGTCAAATGGATTGTGAAACTGAGATCATTGAGATGCCCAGCCTCTAGAAAAAGTGCAGAGAAGAGCAACAAGGATGATTGGGGAATTGGAAGCTAAAACATATAAAGAATGGTTGCAGGAAATGGGTATGTTTAATTTAATAAAAAGAAAGAGTAGGGGCAACATGATAGCAGTCCTTCCAAATTTGAAGGGCTACCACAAAGAAGAGGGAGTCAAGCTATTATATCCAAATAGGAAGTAAATCCAAAGTTGGTGAAACCTCATCTTTGAAAAAGAACTGAATGCTACAGGGGTTGCTTATGTAGGTAAGGCCCATAGAAGTCTAGACTTTTCTCCCTGCGTTGATCTAGAACGAAATTGCAGTCTTGTCTCATCCTGATTCTTATCCTTATCCTGATGGAGTAAGGTCTTAACCTATCCTGACTCTTATCCCGATTCTTTATAACATGAGTAGTTATAAAGAATAACGATGGTCAAATGGTTCCAGTTAAAATAACAGCCAGATGTGATCCATTGTATGATAGCTTCCATTTCAGCATGCTAATTATTCAACACTACCCAACTCCATCCTATTATGTCCTCCAACAAAGAGGTCCATGATTTCTTCTTGTCAATAAGAATGTAAGCAATGTAAGCCACACAATAAGATCTTTCTTCAAAGCCTCCAACTGTCTGAAGGAGCTTCTTGACAATGAGAAGGTTGCAGTATAGAAGATAGAAGCTGGGAATTGTTCTTTGTAAAGTCTATTCATATAGAACTGAACTTCCAACTACATATGATGTATACAAATACAGACATATTCCATAAGGTAGGAAACACATGTATATATTATGGAAAAGCCATACACTAAGAGGCTATTTGATTTTTATATTATATCAGTTTAGTTACTCAGATCCTGAAGATGAAACTCAATACTTTGGCACCAAATGAGAAGGAAGAACTCACTGAGGAAGGACCTAATGCTGGGAAAGATTGAGGGCAATAGAAGAAGGGGACGGCGAGAATGAGGTGGCTGGATAGAGTCACTGAAGCAGTCAATGTGAGATTAAATGGACTCCAGAGGATGGTAGAGGATAGGAAAGCCTGGAGGAACGTTGTCCATAGGGTCGTGATGGGTCAGACACAACTTTGCAACTAACAACAACAAAGTTATTATGAGTAAAATGGCAATTAAATAAGGAGCCACAAAAGATGAAGATAGATGTAACTTGGTATCTTTTTGTGGGATTTAAATTTTTTATTTCCGTTTTCATTTTCATAACACACACTCACATGTATACTATACATAGCCCATATCATATGTATTAAATAGTAATTACATCAGTTCCTCTTGTCAACAATGCCCCCCCCAAAAAATAGAAACCAATTATAGCTCTACTGCTCTCCATACATCACTTTCTCTACCACCCTCCAACTTTCTATCTTCCCTCCATCATCCTTTTCTACTCTACTTCCCCCTCCCTTTCTACTGCTCCTCTCTCTACAATCCACTCCTCCTTATCCTTTCCCATCTTCCTCCTTACCATCTCTCCTATCCTTCTCTTCCCATCTTTCTTCTTTCCCACTCCTCCTCTCCTTGGTGTATTCCGCTCATGTCAATATGCTTAGCCTATCCTATTTTTAAAGAACAGTAGTAATAATAATAGTAATGAGAATATAAATAAAGAAAAAAAAACAGTATACATGTGGAATCAAATTACATTGAAATCTAATACATCTCATCTAACCTGATATATAGCCCTCCCTCCCACCCGACCCCCCTCCCCCCACAACCTACCCCCCCGACTTCCCAGAACCCGTACACGGTATAGATTTTTAACAACATAGTCTAAGATATATTGAAAAAAAAGAATAAGAAATTAATAACATCTTTACATTGAACTTAGCTCCTCCTTGCTAACCTAACTTTAAACTATTTAAATCATTCCTTATTATGAGTAAAATGGCAATTAAATAAGGAGCCACAAAAGATGAAGATAGATGTAACTTGGTATCTTTTACTGACATGCGCAACCACAGTGATCACTGGATTCCTCATCAAAGAAATGCAGAAGAATCCCAAGGCCCACAAAATTACATTTATATACCTTCTGGAAATTATACAGAAGACTCACAAACCAGTGTAAACCTGACCTTTCCTGCAGGAATGTCAATCTGATAACAACAGGAGAGGGGCCTTATTAAATTCTGCTCTCTAAATAAATGCCAAGCCCACCCATTTTACTGAATCTAATATTTCTAATATAAACAATGTCCTTTGTTGTATTCATATAGTGACTCTCTTCCAAATTACAGAAGACAATTGCCTTTTTTTTGTTAATCTGTCTCGTTCTTTCCAGGATCACCAAGTACCTTCAGTTTTGCCTGTTCTGCTTCATATGCCCTTCAGCCTCATGTATGGAGGACATTTGTCTTCCATGACAACTTTGGGTATTTTTAACTTTGTGAATAATGAAGATTGGATACCAGTGATATTTTTATTGTCCTGAATTACATGTGTATTAACTTTTTTACAAGGCCAATTCTCCATTTTCTGCCAATTTCTCAAAGAATGAACAGGTGAGATAAAATCTGAAATAGCAAATTTTATTAGTCCAATAAATTTTCAAATGGAAATTCTTGTTCAGAAGTTTCTAAAAAGCGAACCACTGTGTTCTTTTACAATATTTCTGTTCCTGATAGAGGCGATAATGGATTTATTAAATGTACCTGAAGAATATTATTTTCAAATATCGTGGGCCTGTAAATTTTTATATTTAAAACCCTTTTGAGAATTCTATTCCCTTTTTTATTTCCTTCATTTTATAACTTTAGAAAAGGTTGCACTCATAATGCTTGAAACACATTCAGTGTCTGTATGCAAATTCCACCTAAACTGTTGAATGTCTGCCTGCCTGCCTGCCTGCCTGCCTGCCTGCCTGCCTGCCTGCCTGCCTGCCTGCCTGCCTATCTATCCATCCATCCATCCATCCATCCATCCATCCATCCATCCATCCATCCATCTATCTATCTATCTATCTATCTATCTATCTATCTATCTATCTATCATCGTCTGTCCGTCCGTCTGCCTGCCTTCCTGCTTTCCTGCCTACCTGCCTATCCATCCATCCATCCCTCCCTCCCTCCATCCATTCATCCATCCATCCATCCATCCATCCATCCATCCATCCATCCATCCATCTATCTATCTATCTATCTATCTATCTATCTATCTATCTATCCATCATCATCATCATCATCATCATCATCATCATCATCATCATCATCATCAACATCTATCATGTATACATCATAAAAGTATCTATCATTGAAGGCTGTCCATCTCAACCTAGTGGGATTATATATAATACAGCAGATTACACACAAAAAAGACAAATACAATATACCGAGGCTCTAATAAAACTTTGTTTATAATGCACTATAAAACATACATAGTGTGCTCCCTGCATCAATGTTGGAAAATTGTTTGGATTGGAGCTATTCAACATTTGAGGGGAGGCTATTACATAGAGTGAATCTTGTGCTAGAGAAGGCATGCATTTCTGGATTGAACCAAACAACAGTATTTACAGAAGAAACCTGTAGAAAGCTTACATTGCCAAATCTGATGGGCAGACCAAAACCATTAGTATTAGCACTTTATTAGAATTAGCAATAACCTATGGTGGAATGCAGTCTAGAGCCCCAGGAGGGAGGATCTGCTTTCCAGAGGGCAAAGAAACAGCAGAGCTTGGAAAAATCTGGTAGTCAGGAAGAGTTCTAAGTTTGCCCCTCCCTAGCAGTTCAGAGAGTATATCTGTAGTTATACAGGTAGATAGCTTTAGTCTGGAAAAATTCTGCCTCTCGGTAATCAATTTAAAAAAAACCACTACTCATAAGTAACTCCATGTGTGGGTCTTGGTTCTTCAGCCTGACATAACTTGACCCTGTGCTATGAAAGGCTTTTAGGTAATGAGCACCTTCAACTGCACTAAGAAACCTAGTGGAAAACAGTGTCCCTCAAATCAGTGGTGTACATGGGAGCACCAAGATGCACCTAGAAATAGATAGATGTAAGATATAGATATAGATGTAGATGTAGATGTAGATGAAGATGTAGATGTAGATGTAGACGTAGACGTAGACGTAGATGTAGTTGCAGATGCAGATGTAGATGTAGATAGATATAGATCAGTGTTTCTCAACCTTGGCGACTTTAAGTCCTGTGGACTTCAAGTCGCTAAGGTTGAGAAACACTGATATAGATATAGAGCAGAGATGGTATTCTATTTTCTTCACTACTAGTTTGGTAGCGGAAGGTCCTTGATGACATTAGGGTGGGTGGGCACAGCCTCGCGCACTGCCACTACTGATTCACCCATACCACCTCTGATATAGAGAAGAGATGATAAAGATAGAAATACAGATCTGCATTCTGACCTATTACAATTTCTCATTGCATGGCAGCTGTCGAACTGTGATGTGACAAAGTCATGAGCAAAGCCTCCTGATCTAGAAACATGAACAAGTGAAGCACCAGATGGATTTAAATCAAAATCAGTGGTGTTACATGGGAGCACCGAGATGCACCTAGAAATAGATAGATATATAGATATAGATATAGATATAGATGTAGATGTAGATGTAGATGTAGATGTAGATGTAGTTGCAGATGCAGATGCAGATGTAGATAGATATAGATCAGTGTTTCTCAACCTTGGTGACTTTAAGTCCTGTGGCCTTCAACTCCCAGAACCCCCCAGCCAGCAGAGCTGGCTGGGGAATTCTGGGAGTTGAAGTCCATAGGACTTAAAGTCGCTAAGGTTGAGAAACACTGATATAGATATAGAGCAGAGATGGTATTCTATTTTCTTCACTACTGGTTTGGTAGCGGAAGGTCCTTGATGACATTAGGGTGGGTGGGCACAGCCTCGCGCACTGCCACTACTGATTCACCCATACCACCTCTGATATAGAGATAGAGATGATAAAGATAGAAATACAGATCTGCATTCTGACCTATTACAATTTCTCATTGCATGGCAGCTGTCGAACTGTGATGTGACAAAGTCATGAGCAAAGCCTCCTGATCTAGAAACATGAACAAGTGAAGCACCAGATGGATTTATGCAGTGGCTTTCTTGACCATGATTGCAACCTGAACCTTGAGAAGAAATTGGGAGTCTATGAGATGCTACACCATCTGGATGCTACTCCATCTAGGGTTACAGATCTGGAAGCCCTTAAAACCCATAGCTACCCAGCTAAGTGTGAGTTGAACAGTGTCAAGACGCAAAAGTCTTTACAGCATCACTTGAGCAGCGAGGGGCCCAAAACGTACAACCAATAGAATCAAAATGCCCAATGATACCTAATCCTGTGCCAACAATGATCATACCCAATAGCTTCAGATAAATTTGAAACAGAAGAAAGTGAAAAGTGAGCCTCCCCACAATGCAGGGTCTAAGACAAGGGTGGGCAATTAATTTTCCCAAGAGACCACATGAGAAACTGGGACTGTTATGGAAGGCTACCACTGCCACCACCACAAACGCTGCATCTTCCCCCCACTTGCCCCCCCTCCACACAGTAAGTTGTACAGCAGGGGTGGGATCATAATGGCGTTGTTACCGGTTCGCTTCGTGCATGTGCCAGATGTGCACTGTGTGCATGTACACAGTTCAATGAAAATTGTTCTGCACATGGATGAAGAAAAAAGAAAAAGTAACATATTATTCAGAGTATAAGATACACCTTTTCCCCCCAAAAAAGAGGGTGAAAATCTGAGTGCATCTTATACACTGAATACAGCATTTTTGGTCTCCAGAAACCCTGCCCTCCGCATCCCGTTATTCACAAAAATGGATGTGCAGAGGGTTTGGGAGGCCTGCAAAATGCTCCTTGGGACTGGGGGGGGGGGGAAATGAGTGAAAAATGGCCCATTTTATGCTCACTTTTACCCCCCCCCCCCCCCCAGCCCTCAGGAGCACTCTACAGGCCTCCTAAAGGCTATGCATGCCCCCTTTTTTTTGGCAAAAAAACGGGCCCATTTTTGCAAAAAAAAAATGGCAATTTTTGCTCATTTCCCCCCCCCCCAAGTCCCCAGGAGCACTTTGCAGGCCTCTCAAACTCTCTGCATGCCATGTTTTGCACAAAAAATGAGGCATGCAGAGGGTTTGGGAGGCCTGCAGAGTGCAAAAAACCTTTTAAAAATTTACTTCTCCAAAATCTTGATGTGTCTTACACTCCGGTGCATCTTATAGTCTGAAAACTACAGTAATAAAAAACATGCTGGCAATGGCAGCAGCAACCGGGGAACCGATTCAGGGGCGTGGCCATCCTGGCTTGCTGCTGGTTCTGCGATCCAGGCAGAATTATCACTACCGGTTCGCCCGAACCGGTGCGAACCGGTAGGAACCAACCTCTGTTGTACAGGGACAGGCAGTGGGCTGTACATGACCCCTAGGCTGTAAAATGCCCTGTCCTGATCTAAGGTCTAGTCTCTCCCCACCAACAGAGAATGGAATTGGCCTTGGAGGAATTGAGAGGCATGTTTTAACTACACCAGTTTATTGGAACAATGTGGGTCCTTGAAAAACTCTGTTATTTCCCAGTATAGGAATGCAAAACCTTCCTTGGCATTTGAATCTATTTTTTTTATTTTTTGCCTGCTCCTATTGCAGTTCTGTCTTCTCACTGAGTCCGCTTGTGTGAGAAAGATTTATGACTTTCTTAACCTTATAAGCACAGGCATGTTGATGCTATGACAGCGTGTTTCCATCCTCTTTGGATCTGTCACTCAAGACAGCAGCTATTTCACTCTGTCTCGTAATAAGAGAAACCCACATAAAAAAATTAAGCCTGGTAGATGGCAGAAGATGGGCATCAAGACCACGTCTGTCAATGAATATGTTCATGGGATGTATTCATTCTGGGACGTGACAGTTAACAATGCCATGATAACAAACTGAGTTAAAGGCATAACTCAGCAAACGGCATCTTGATGGGTTGAACAGCTAAGCCAAGTCCATGCTTGGAAGGTAATCCACCCCAAAAGGGTGTAGACATAATGGATACTGGGAAAACATTCCTCGGAGGGGGGGGTGTTCCTTGATGTTCTTTGACCTTGATTGTTTTGTTGCAGATGTTTTATTACCCAAACTAGATAACATAATGTGCTAGTAGGTAGTGGGGTTTGCTTTCACTTTATATTCTAGTGCAGTGATGGTGAACCTTCACACCCATGTGCACCATTGCACGCACTTGCATGCCCACCCCCATAATTTAATGCAATTAAAGCATGCAAGCATAACCCCCCCCATTGCCCCACGCATGCCCGCATAGCTTTCTTGAATAGCAATAGCAATAGCAGTTAGACTTATATACCGCTTCATAGGGCTTTCAGCCCTCTCTAAGCGGTTTACAGAATCAGCATATTGCCCCCAACAACAATCCGAGTCCTCATTTTACCCACCTCGGAAGGATGGAAGGCTGAGTCAACCCTGAGCTGGTGAGATTTGAACAGCCGAACTGCAGAAATGCAGTCAGCTGAAGTAGCCTGCAGTGCTGCATTTAACCACTGCGCCACCTGGACTCTTGAAGCCTAAGGAGGATGAAAACAGCCCAGCACGCAAACCAGAAGTTTGGGAAGGGACTTCCGGGTTGCCCTTTGGGATGTTTTGCTCCCTCCGGAGACTTCAGGGAAGCCTCTTGAAGTCTCCGGAGGGTGAATAACAGCCCAATGTGCAAACCAAAAGTCCCTTCCCAAACTTCCAGTTTGTGCGTTGGGTGGTTTTTTGCCCTCCAGAGGCTTCAGGAAAAACTTCAGACAGCAAAAAATGGCCAAAAATCAAGACAGAAAACCAGCTGGCCTGGATCTGACAGGGCAATGCTTGTGTGCCTTTAGAAATGGCTCCACGTGGCACCTTTGGCATGCGTGCCATATGTTTGCCATCATGGTTCTAATGACTGCTGTGTCAGGGAGCAGTCCTGGTGGTTCTTTGTTTGGGATATTTACTGTTAGCTTGTTTGACAGTTCCTTAATTGGGATATTGTTTACTTTTTCTTAATGGCTGGTCTGATGCTAACACCCTTCTGTTACTCCCAGGCAACAGCAAACAATTTCTGCATTCCAATAGAAGAAGATATTTGTAGCTCAGGGTTGAACTGTGGTGTCCTTCGTCCTCTCTTTATTGTTTCTGCATTGTTACTAAGAACGCAACATGAATACGTCAATCTTGTCACCAGTAGTTGAACTTAATTTGAAGGAGACTTTGCCCATTAGGAAGAAAAAAGTCAGTAGACTTGACTTCTGTTAATCAATTGTGAGTATTACATACTCAACTCTCAAAAGCAGTTCACTGCTAAATCTTACTAGCCACAGAGGCGCAGTGCAGTACTGCAGGCTACTTCTGCTGACTGCCGGCTGCCTGCAATTTGGCAGTACAAATCTCACCAGGCTCAAGGTTGACCCAGCCTTCCACCCTTCCAAGGTGGGTGAAAATGAGGACCCAAATTGTTGGGGGCAATTGCTGACTCTGTAAACTGCTTAGAAAGGGCTGTAAAACACTGTAAAGTGGTATGTAAGTCTAAGCGCTAAATGTGTAAGAGGTAAAGAGAACCATTAACTTCTTGTCCTCTTTCGGGGTTTTCAACAAATAACTGAATGAGATGATTTATAATAAGATAATCCCTGTGACTTTTGTACCCCTGCATTTATTTCATATCCGCATTTTTTTTCATTTCTTTTAAATCACACTGCAAAGAGAACTAGTGCTTCCGTGAAATAAATTTGATAGCAGCGAAAAAGTGATAATACCAGTGACTAGATGTACTGTATACCTTCAGGACAAAATCTCTCTCTCTCTCTCTCTCTGTCTCTCTCTGTCTCTGTCTCTCTCTGTCTCTCTGTCTCTCTGTCTCTCTGTCTCTCTCTGTCCTCTCTCTCTCTCTCTCTCTTTCTGTGTGTCTCTCTCTCTCTCTGTCTCTCTCTCTCTGTCTCTGTCTCTGTCTCTCTGTCTCTGTCTCCTCTCTCTCTCTCTCTCTCTCTCTGTCTTTCTCTCTCTGTCTCTCTCTCTGTCTCTGTCTCTCTCTTTCTTTTCCATCCTCCAATTTTGCAAATGTAATCCAGATAGTTAGATGGGCTCCTAACTCAGCTAGGATTGTTAAAGAAGAATCATTGCGGTTTTATTGGAAGAAAAAGATAGCTCGCTATTTTTATTGCAAAAGAGAATCAACATCTAGTGGCTTCATGTTCACGAAAGGATGTTTTCCAGCTGAGAGACGGCTAACACAACAGGATCACCTTTCTAATGAGATCCGTTCCCAGCCAGGTTCCAGCAATAAACCAGATAATTATTAGAAATTCATAATGAGGCCGAGTCTAGGTATTACTTAAAAGGGAAACATACATCTTTCCTAGGGTGATGGTTTGGCCTTACAACCTTTTGCTAGAATGTTTCCATCTGAGGAATTTATCATCAGCATATTTTATTTATAAAGGACCAGAAATAACTAGGTACGGTAGTATAATATTTTTAAAGACCTATTTTTTTTTCTTTGCAAGAGTTCAATGTAAGCCTTGACTAAATAGGTAAAAATGTGGAAGGCAGAGAAACAAAGAGAAATAAAATAAAAACCAAGCAAGCCAACAAAAAAACAAAAACCTGGATTCTGAAGCCAAATTTTGATCGGTTTTAGAATTTACAGAAAAGAGCATAGTGCAGAGGATTTCTCGGTTGAAAACCAGAAAGAAAGAAAAACAAGAAATTTAGTCTAGTGCAGGGATCGGCAAACTTAAACACTCAAAAGAGCCATTTGGACCCCTTTCCCAAAGAAAAGGAAACACATGGAGCTGCAAAGGTCCTAAATGGAAGCCCCCTGCTCAATTCTGGAGCTGAACGGAAGTTCAGTTCCCCCACCATAGAGTCTCCTTCTAGCGTGGCATACTTTTTCCTCTACCTGTCAACCGAAAGCCCTATCAATTGTGGAGACAACTGGGAAACCCTCCCCTTACCATAGAGTCTTCTCCTGGCACTCTGTGCTTCTCTCCCCCCCACCACCAGAAGCTCCTCTCAAAATTGTGGCTCTGACCGGTGATGGAGCCATAGCAGAAGGAGGAAAGAGCCACATGCGGCTCCAGAGCCACAGATTGCTGACCCCTCATCTAGTGGTTAAGGCACCAGGCTAAAAATGATGAAACCCTGAGTTCTAGTCCTACTTTAGGTACAAAAGTCAGCGAGATAACTTTTGGCCAGCCGCTCTTTCTCAGACCAGACCACCTAACAGGGTTATTGTAGGGAAAATAGAAAGGAAGAGATGTATTTGGTGTGTATGCTACCATGCATTATTTACAAAAATAATACAGACAATAATACAAATAAATAAGTATCGCTGTGCTAGCCAGGATATTACATTGAAAAGAAGAAAGCATAGGAGGATGAATCCAGGAAAATGTCTTGAAAAAAGAAGTTTCTAAACCAAATGATCTGGGAATCAAATTAGATAAATACGTTAAAAGTTTGGTTTTTCTTAAATTTAAGCAAGAGTCCAGTTTTGGGTTTCTACAGGTCAGTGGTGGGTTCTGGATCCCATTGCAACTGGCACGGTTGCAACGGGGCCTGGCATCCTCCCCATGAACGTCTGCGGCGCGACCGCATATATGTGCAGCACACACATACCTCTTAACATCTAGTGATGTCTCCGCAAGCCTCCATAACACTCCAGCTGCTCGGCGGAGCATCGCGCAGGCGCTGTACATGCTATGCATGTGCTCAGAAGTGCCAAAGGTTTTAAAGACAAGTAATGAGCATGGGCGGGTGGCTGGGCCCTCCGGAGCACCGTATCAGAACGGTACCCGGTGCTCCAGGCAGGGTCCGGTACACCCATACCGGGGTGTACCGCCTGCAACTCACCACTGCTACAGGTGGTCCTTGAATTACGACTACAATTGAGCCCAGAATTTATGTTGCTAAGTGAGAAATTTGTTAAGTGAGATTTGCCCCATTTCATGACTTTTTTTGCCTTATTTGATAATCACTGCAGTTAAGTTAGTAACCCAGTTAAGTATACATTTAAAGTGACAACAAAGTTATTCTAAGTCAAAGGCTAAGTCTTTTATTTAGAAGTTGCCGATAACCCCGCATTGGCTGGGTATTTATTTATAGAGGAAAATGTCCAGACCAAACATAATTTCTAATGTTGGATTTTCCCCCTTACTAGAGGGAGCCCCCTTGTGGAGTACTATGAAGCCATTACCATGGCAACTCCATGCACTGCACAGTAAAAGCCATTTTATAGCAGTACAGTAGAAGCCATTTTAAGGCACAACAGGCTATATCTTAACAGAATACCCCCTGAGGGGTTTTAGGGGTGTCTTACTTCCCACAGTATTTGTTTCCAGAGAGTAAGTCATCTGTGTACCAAGTTTGGTTGAAATTGCTCAAGGCGTTCCAGAGTTATGCTGGAACACACACACACACACAAACACACACACACACTTAGAAAGATGATAGATAGATAGATAGATAGATAGATAGATAGATAGATAGATAGATAGATAGATAGATAGATAGATAGACAGACAGACAGACAGACAGACAGACAGACAGACAGACAGACAGACAGATATCTGACATTCATTCTTACTTGATCCCCACATGTTGACCATAGCACTTTTTTGAAATGGTTTTAGCACATATCATCCATCAACATAAAATATTTGGATGAATATTAAACTGTTACAGTTAGTAAGCATGTTAATGAATATACTAATTTCCTTTAGAAGGAGAACTACTGAGAAATACAGTGATAAGCAAAAAGGATGTCCCTGGCACTTATTTTGTCTTTATAGCCACCAGATGATGGATTTACTGTAGGTTATAGTTGGATAAGTGTGGGAGAAGTAGTGCATGCATCAGCATTTCTGCCAATCCATATCAATACCTAGAAGAGACATTCCTTGACTCTATTAGACTGTCCTCAAGCATTTATCTTGTCTTCATAAGAATTCTTATAGGGCTATCTGCTGACATGAGCATCTTTGGTCAAACCCATGTGGCATCATTGTCCCTATTTAGTAAGCTAAGGGAATCAGAGTAAGGTCAAGTTTCAAAGTCTATGTTCAACACAAAGGAAATAGCAACGCCATACTGGATCTTGTGATTGACCAATAGACTGAAGTCTCTGCCCTAGAACAATTCTGTAAACCAGGAAAATGATTTTGGCTCTTCATCTGGCTAGTTAAGAAGACCATGTTATGTTCTAGCCTGCAAGCTCCAGCTTCTACTTAGATCTGTTTTAATTTCAAGAAGCTTGTTTCAAATTCAGGTCCTCTTTCATTGCTCTGAACACTGACTTGGTCAGATTTTGTGATTTAAAGCCCAATCTAGCCTGCTTAGGCAGGCTTATGTTCTAGCCTGCAAGCTCCAGCTTCTACTTAGATCTGTTTTAATTTCAAGAAGCTTGTTTCAAATTCAGGTCCTCTTTCATTGCTCTGAACACTGACTTGGTCAGGTTTTGTGATTTAAAGCCCAAACAAATCACCATTTTGATTTAGAAATCTCAAATGAAGACCATTAAAATCCTGCAAAAGCAAATTAGCAACTCTACAACTCCCAAGTCTCCTTTTTGGGTATTCATAGTCCCCTTGTACTATAATTCAAAACTGCCCATTCTTTCCTGGTGTTTCAATTAGGAACTCAGTGGTAACTGCAATTCAAGTCCTATTATACTGTAGATCTATTGAAAATACACACAAGCACAAATACAAACCCTCTTTTCATCTAAAGCAGGGGTGTCAAAGGGCCGCATCAGGGTTGAGGGCTGCATCAGGGTTGTGTTTGACAGCCGCATAAGGGTTGTGTTTGACCTCGGGGGTTCAGGTCGGCGTGGCCAGAGTAGACATGGCCAGCTCGACATCACTCATGTTGGGGGCACCTGTGGTGGCCAGAGCACTCTGCCCGTAAAAATGGAGCTTGAGAGGGCCACGTGTGGCCATTCTGAGCTCCATTTTTGCTGGCAGAGGGTTGCAGGAGGCCATCACAATCAAAAACAGAGCTTGGGAGGACTATGCGCGATCCTCCCAAGCTCTGTTTTCACTGGCAGAGGCACCATGGACCGGTCCTTTGCTGTTTCCAGGGTGGCCCTGCAGACCAGATCTAAGCCGTGGGCGGGATCGGGCCCACAGGCCTTGAGTTTGACATCCATGATCTAAAGCAGGGGTCAGCAACCCGTGGCTCTGGAGCCGCATGTGGGTCTTTCATCCCTCTGCTGCAGCTCCCTGTCACCACAATTTTGAGAGGAGCTTCTAGTTGGGTTGGAGAGCACAGCATGCCAGGAGTAGATTCTATGGCAAGGGGAGGGTTTTCCAGTCAGCTCCACAATTGATAGGGCTTTGGTTAGGACAGGTAGAGGAAAAAGGGTGCCATGCTAGAAGGAGACTCTATGGTGGGGGAACCGGACTTCCAGTTGGCTCCAGAATTGAACGGGGGCTTCCAGTTAGGCCCTTTGTGACTCTTTGGGTGTTAAAGGTTGCTGACCCCTATCTAAAGAAAGTCTATCCCTCAAATATATTGTTATCCTTTGGATTTCTTGAAACGTCAGCTTTTGGCTAACAAAACACTATCCATTCCAGCTTGATAAGACTGGTTGCATTTAGTATACCTTCTTAGCAGTGGTGGGTTCTGGATCCCATTGCAACTCGTACAGTTGCAACGGGGCCCAGCATGCACACATGAATGCATGCAGCGCACACATGCGTACTTATCTCTTGCGATGCCTCCGTGAGCCTCCGCGATGCTCCAGGCTGCTCGGTGGAGCATCACGCAGGCACCATGCACTCCATGTGCATGCGTGGAAGCGCAAAAGAGTTCAAATACAGCTTAGGAGCTCGGGTGGGCAAGTGGGCTCTCCTGAGCACCGTACCAGAATGGTACCCGGTGCTCGGGGCAGGCACTGGTACGCCTGTACCGGGGCGTACCACCTGCAACCCACCACTGCTTCTTAGATGCAAAGACTGAATCCGTTGTGAAAAAATGAGAGATGAGGGCCATCCCACATGTACTGAAATCTTTGTTTGGTGTAAAGAAAAAAAAGAGTCTGGGCCCAGAAAAATCTGCTGAAAACATTCTGCTTGTGTTTTTCCCCTTCCTTTACCTCTTTGTCTCTTTCCCTTGAGGCTGAAAATGTCACATTTTTATTCACCTCCAACTAATGGCAATTCAAGTAAACAGGCAAGAATCAACATCAATTAAGGTGTAGGGGCATTTCAGCAGGACGAGGCAGAAATATATTAGGTGCCTATGAAATTATTCCTACTTGCTAGTCTTTCTTAATAAAGAAGACAGCTGGGTATTTCCTTTAATTATAAGACTCAATATTTTTAATAGGACTGTTAGTTTGACAGCTTTCTCTCTGTTTAGGGGAGGAAAGAAAATCAGTGTTTAGACTCCTGAGCTTGGTCATCGAGATCAATATTAGAAAAAAACCAGTCTGTCAAGGCTCTTTGGTCTCCTATTGATTCGAATGAGAAGCTGATGGTGAATAGAATAATGATCATCCAACTGTACTCTAACCATTGGGAAACATCTGCACCCCTTTGCTAATAAATTTCCCAGCAATGCAAATGCAGGATGATTTTTTTCTTCCTAGAGAGCAGTACGTGGTGTATATCAAAATAATCAAACACCCATTGAATCCTGAGTACCAATCACTTGTTCTTTGATGGTGTTTTGCAGCTTTAATAAAAGAACGTGGGCAGGGCATTGAAAAAGTTGAAAATTGGTGCCTTTTGTAAAGTACTTAAACAGGCTAATGATGAACATTGAACTTTTGATTTGAGTTTAACACAAACATTGCAGATGGGTTGATTGTCTTACTTTTCTAAACGTTCAAGGCATTTTGCTGGGCAACATGTTCTGCTCCACTCCAGAATGAAAACTGACAATTGTAGCAAATCACTTGTTTTTCTCTTGCTTGCACAACACTAATGAAAAGGCTGTCAGAAATAAAGAGAGTTTGGAGCTGATGTCCAAGGTCCCACTTTAAATAGGATAGAATAACAGAATTAGAAGAGACCTTGGAGGTCTTCTAGTCCAACCCCCTGCCTAGGCAGGAAACCCTACACCACTTCAGACAAATGGTTATCCAACATCTTCTTAAAACTTCCAGTGTTAGAGCATTCACAACTAGCAATAGCAATAGCAGTTAGACATATACCTCTTCATAGGGCTTTCAGCCCTCTCTAAGCGGTTTACAGAGTCAGCATATTGCCCCCAACAACAATCCGGATCCTCATTTAATCCACCTTGGAAGGATGGAAGGCTGAGTCAACCTTGAGCCGGTGAGATTTGAACAGCCGAACTGCAGAACTGCAATCAGATGGTCAAGATCTTCTGGGATTTTCGCATACAAACAGACAAAATACTGGCACATAATACACCAGACATCACACTGGTTGAGAAAAATAACGTCACAATCATAGACATCGCAATACCAGGTGATAGCAGGGTGACCGAGAAGGAACATGAAAAAATCGCAAAATATCAGGACTTGAAAATCAAAATTCAACGACTATGGCACAAACCAGTAGTGGTAATTCCAGTGGTAATTGGCACACTGGGTGCTATTCCAAAAGCACTGGAGTTACATTTAAAACAGTTAAAAATTGACAAAATCACCATCAGTCAAATGCAGAAAGCCGCGCTGCTTGGATCTGCACGCATATTACGAAAATACGTTATGACGTCCTAGGCCCCTGGGTGGGGCCTGACTAGTAACCAATGCCAAATCCGGCGAAACAACTGGCCGCTGTGATACAATTGTATAATAATAAGAAGAATAAGAATAAGAATGTCCAAGAATGTTCTAAAATACATCAAGAAATTGCAGCTTCCTGCAATAAACATCAGTGGAACTGCAAAAAACTGCACTAGTCAGAACATCAAACATCTTAAGAAAGTACTTGGTTGATACCTAGGATGCTGGCAGCAACCCATATCAACCATTAGCACTACTCAATGGCATTTGTGATGCATTTTTGAATGTTCAGTTGACTTCAGTTTCATGTTTAATGAATAAAGTATATAATAATAATTTTATTGCTCTGGAACTCATTCTATAGGCCTTAAATAGCTCCTTTTAAGGGGGACTTGTGTAGCCTTGGTAAAAAAAAAGCTGCCTGAAAAAATACAGAAAAAAGAAGATGTACTTATATAGCTTCTATAAAGACTAGCAGTTATCATTTAGGGCTATACTAATAAATTCTCTTTAAAGAGGATTTGGAAATGTAAGGTAATGCAGGCCAAGTCATTGATGGAAGACAAAGTGTATGACCCAAATTAAACTTGTTATCATTAATATATTGTCAAAACCCTATTCAGCAAAGTTCATTGACCTATAACCATGAGACTGCGGTGCCTTTCTGATTGTAATATTTTAAAAGGGGGATATTCATTCTATGAATACTACCAGCTTGTATGCATTGTAGTATCCATCATAAATATTGTTTTTTTCCCCCAATCATTTATCTTGAGAGGTTTTTACACCCCATATGATAGCTTTGAAAAATTTTTCGCTAGATAAATAAAATAAGTATACTTTACTTGCAGCCTCCAGGTGATGGACAAGTAAAGGATAAAAAGATCAAACACGGTGAATGGATTAGGATCAAGGCAAAGAGAATCTATGTGGAAGGTTGACAACACAAGGATACAATCAAAGTAGGCAGAAGAACAGAAAAAGATGATCTGTCAGGAGCTCCAGCCTGATGTCAGATATGTACTTATGCAACCCATGAAGCTCTGACAAGCAATCTTCTACCATCAACTTCAATAGAAGAACAGAAACTATGCAGAAATCTCTTTAGGGGAGCTCAAAATGCCTGCTTGGACATGCTTGGAACATATTGGTGAGGAAGATGGCATCTGGATGTAAATTTTTCCCTGAAGTTTTTGTTGGTTTTAAATGAAGTGCAGTTGCTATTTCTGAAAGAGTGAAAAGTCTCAAAACTTGACATTTTACTGGCTTTCTGTCTCATTTCTGAAATGTCATGAAAGATAAAGCATAAGTCATATATGTTCAACATTCCTTGGTTCAGTGCAATATTGCCATTTTTCTTCCAGTTTTTTTTTTAAAGGCAGCAATATACTCCCAAAAGAGCTTTCCCAAAAGATAACTGGACTTTCTTAATTTGTTTTTCCTTTTTTGTTGTTTGTTTTATTTAAAAACCATAAGTATCTCCATAAACAGTGGTGGGATCCTACCAGTTTAACAACCGGTTCTGTAATCGCTCGCTTTGCTCGCGCATGTACCTGATGTGCACTGTGTGCGCATTCCAGGGGTGGGTTTCAGGCGGTTCATGGCAGTCCCCGCGAACCGGTTGGTCGGCGAACCCGGAAGTAAGTAACTTCCGGGAACGCCGAAGGGTCCACCCGCTCGCCCGTGTTTCTTACCCGGTTTTGACGAGTTCTGCACTTCCACGCATGCGCAGGACGCATACAGCGCCTGCGCGATCCTCCAGGAGCAGCTGGAGCATCACACAGACACTAGTACGCATGCGTGCACTGCGCGCGTGCACGAGGACGCCGCCGGCCCAGTTCCAACCAAACCGGTTGGAACAGGGCAAGAAACCCACCCCTGGTGCAGTCACAATTTGGAGGAAATTTACCTTCCACATTACTGGTGGGAAGGAAAACAGCTGAGGCATGGCAAACCGCTCTGCCATGCGACTCAGCTCATTCATTTCATTTCATTTCATTTATTAAGTTTGTATGCTGCCCTATTCCCGAGAAACTCAGGGCGGCTGACAAAGATATAGGTAAGTAAAACGCTGGGGCGGGCGGGGGGGCACTTGATCGTCAGAGCAAACCGGTTCTCTCCCAGCTGATTGTCGGAGCTACCGGTTTGCCTGAACCAGTCCGAACTGGCAGAATCCCACCCCTGTCCATAGACATGTAACAATATTCTCTCTCTCTCTCTCTGTGCATATCTATCTATATCTATCTGTCCGTCCATCCATCCATCCATCCATCCATCCATCCATCCATCCATCTATCTATCTATCTATCTATCTATCTATCTATCTATCTATCTATCTATCTCAATCAAACAATCTCTATCTATCTATCTATCTATCTATCTATCTATCTATCTATCTATCTATCTCTAACAATCTCTCTCTCTGTGTCTCCCTCTGTGTATATATGTGTGTGTGTGTTGCATTTGTGCTGATAAATAAAGTGCTGATAAATAAATGTGCTGATAAATAAATAAAATAAATAAAATAAATAAATGTGACACAATAAATTATATATATATATATATATATATATATATATATATATATATAATATATATATATATATATATATATATATATATATATATATATATTATATATATATATATATATATATATATATATATATATATATATATATATATATAATATATATATATATATATATATATATATATATATATATTATATATATATATATATATATATATATATATATATATATATATATATATATATATATATATATATATATATATATATATATATATATATATATATTTTTTCTCCCTGGATGGCTCCCAGAGTGAGCCAATAGACAGAAAAGGGAAGCAGTATGCTCCCTCCCTTATTTGGGCATACATAAATAAAACTTTGTTTTAGGCAAATTCCAGAAGTCAGTGGAGAACACAGCTGCCTGGTATACTATAGTCCATGGGGCTGCAAAGAGTCGGACACAACTTAGTGACTGAACAACAGCAACAACATAGAATTTGTTAATCTGCGCAACTTGAATTAAGCAATTAACTTTGTAGAATGCTGGCCCTATATTTGACCTTCTGAAGGAATGAGCACATCTTACCCTTAATTATATCTCAAATGCAAAAAGTAGGAGAAATGGGTATATGAAAAGGCAGATTCAGAATGGTGCAACTTCAATGTATTTCTACAGCTCCCTGTCTCAATGTTTCATGAGATGGCTTAGAAATTAATTTACTTTTCAATGTGCTTCTCAGCTAATATTATTCTTTTGAATAAATATGAATCCAAGTTCTTTATTGAAATCTATATTTTAAAAAAACAATGTGATGCTCTTCGACAGTAAACCATTGCACACAGAACAAAAGGAGGAAGAAGAAAGAAAGAAGGGAAGGAAGGACGAGAGGACGGAAGGATGGAAGGGTGTATGCGAGTCAAACCAATTTGCCAAATTTGTTTGCAAAATTAGCTGGATATGGAGAGATGTTCAAATAAATTTATATTTTGTGCTGATGCTGAAATGAATGTATTTTCTTCATTTAATCACTTTTGTGCTGCTTGAGCCCTTCTCACTCTAAATGGCTTACAGCAAAACTAGCAAAAAAATGTTAACAGCTAAAAATAGTCAAAAAACTCATAATTTAAAACAACTCTAATTAATACAAATTACTTTAGCTCTACTCTCCCTAAGGCTCTTTGAAAAAGCTTATTTAAACAATGTCTAAAAACCAAGAAAGAAAGAAAATAGAGAAATTTCCTAAAGGGAGGCAATGCTTATTGTATTCTCATTGAGGTGTGGACTCTCAAGCAAGCATTCTCTGCAGGGATACCTAAGATAGGTGTATTTTTTAAAAATACCATATTTTTTGGAGTATAAGTCACACCTTTTTATCCCCCAAAAGAGGGTGAAAATCTGGGTGTGTCTTATACACTGAATACAGCATTTTTGGCTTCCTGAAACCCTGCTCCCCTCATCAAAATGGCAGTGCATAGCCTTTAGGAGCTTTTCAGAGTGCTCCTGGGGGATGGGGAGGGCAAAAGCGAGTGAAAAACAGGCTGGGTTTTTTTTGCCCATTGCCCCCCTCCCCCAGCACTCAGGAGCACTCTACAAGCCTCCCAAAGTCTGTGCATGCCCCATTTTTCAAAACAAACAAACAAACAAACCGAGGTGTGCAGAGGGTTTGGGAGGCCTGCAGAGTGCAAACACTTCTTTTTTAAAAAAAATTACCTCTTCAAAATCTTGGTGCATCTTATACTCCAGTGCATCTTATTGTCTGAAAAATATGGTCAGTTATCTCAGAGATCGCAAGATTTCAAACCACATTCAACACCACAGGTTACCACCAGTACCCTGAACTGCATCCTGAAACCAATCAGCAGCCAATGCATTCTCACAATATCAGTTTTTATTATTAGATTTGATAATCCCAGTTAGCATATGCACCATATGCAAACTGTCTTAATTGAAGCTTCCAAATGGTCATCAAGAGTTGTCCTATTATAGATTGTGTTAGTGAGTTGATGAAGTGTGAAGAATTATTGCCAATACCTCCTGATCCAGAAATGGTCACAGTTGGTGTGCCATATCAGCCATACATAGACAGAACAGGACAGAATAATAGAGTAAGAAGGGTCCTTGGAGATCTTCTAATCCAACCCTCTACTCAAGCAGGAAACCCTATACCATTTCAGAGAAATGGCTGTCCAATCTGTTCTTAAAAACCTCCGGTGTTGGAGCATTCACAACTTCTAGAAACAATTTCTATCTTGTTTACAACATTCTACCTCAAACTGTTTCTCCCCATTCAGACAACCTCCAAACCAGGGTGAAATGCTACCAGTTCGGACTGATTTGCCTGAACTGGTAGTAAAAATGCTACTGGTTCACCTGAATCATTAGTAAAAAAAATGCTACCAGTTCAGGCGAACCAGTTTTTCCTACGATCAGCTGTGATGCACGATTTATATTAGCTAGAAAGCAGGCTAATCTAAATCACATGGCACAATGGATCGCCCCTTTGCTGTTTGCTTACCTTTGCTCTGCCCACCCACCCAGATGCCATCACATCCATTTTTCTGTGCTTATGCGGAGGGTCTTACCGTTAGCAAAGTTTAATTGATTTCACCCCTGCTCCAAACATCAGGGTTTGAAATGGGTAGAGATTTGTATCTGGGAACTATCAAAACGCCAATGATACATTACAAAAATTAGGTTGCCAGCAGTGATGGTATCAAGACCGAAAATTAGAATTTTGGCATCA
Source organism: Thamnophis elegans (assembly GCF_009769535.1). Classification (NCBI taxonomy): domain Eukaryota; kingdom Metazoa; phylum Chordata; class Lepidosauria; order Squamata; family Natricidae; genus Thamnophis; species Thamnophis elegans. The sequence goes on along the minus strand of NC_045546.1, from coordinate 13,696,670 downwards.
GATTTCTGAGATTCTAACTCTTTCCAGATTTTCACTTATAGAACCTTCTGTGGTTTTTAGCGCTGATCAAACGTTCACTGATATCTACTTGGAACTGTTCAAAAGTTTCTAAAACATTTCAAGGAATGGAGTCCCATAGCAAAGGATTCTACAAAACTTTGGCTCCAATTGTTCAGTATATTCTGGGATGCTGGAAAATGCTACGCCTTTGTTTCCCATCCTTTATAGCCCCTGTAGCAGCCCTACTGCAGAACTATCCAGGGACACCAGGAGACATGAAGAATCTATTCCTGTTTTATAGATTCCCTTCTGAACGAGACACTAAGGACATACTCATCAGTGGATGCACTCTTTCATCGTGCAGCAATGCCTCATATTTGTCATTCCAAAATATTAACTATAGTCTTTAAAGTATGGCAATTGTTTAGCATTAAGTATATCATTGATCTTGCAGACATAATCGGTATCTGGTTTGTAATATATGCATTGAATTTATTTGCAGTGTCTTTTTTTAACTTTTTTTCACTTTTAGTATGAATAAATCATGGCAAGAGATTGTGGGAGATTATCAATAAAAGGCATTGCTGGCCTCAGAATAAAACCACTCCACTCCATCAATATGCTGTGTTTAGCCCCCTCATTTATTAGTCTCAAGAAAACACTTTGCTTTGGAGAGGGGTTTTCTTTGGGGGTGCGTGTGCGCAAACTGCAGTGTAAATAAATTTTAAAAGTTAGGCAAAGAGATCATTTGAAAGATGTAAAGCTTTCAGAAAGCCAGTGACTTTTTTTTTCAGGCACTCCCTAGCGTCTTCAAATCTGAAGAAGCTTCTTGGGTGAGAAGCAAAATGTCTTCAAAGAAAAAGCAGAAACTCCAGTTGCCTCTTGAAAAAAAGCACCTTTGGAACAACCATGACCTGGATGACTGAGAATCTCCATAGACATTTAGCTTGTCCTAGTGGTGGCTCAATGGCTAAGACACTCAATTTGTCGATCAGAAAGGTCAGCAATTTGGCTGTTCGAATCCCTAGCGCTACATAAGGAAGTGAGCTTGTCCCAGCTTCTGCCAACCTATCAGTTCGAAAGCATGTAAAAATGCAAGTAGAAAAATAGGGACCATCTTTGGTGGGAAGGTAATAGCGTTCCGTGCGCCTTTGGTGTTTAGTCATGCCAGCCACATGACCATGGAGATGTCTTCAGACAGCGCTGGCTCTTTGGCTTTGAAACAGAGATGAGCACCACCCCCTAGAGTAGGGAACAACTAGCACATATGTGTGAGGAGAACCCCTTTACCTAGTTAATGCTATTTCATTGAGAGAATATAGTGAAGTTGTTAAGAAATTGGACTAAGAATCTCCAGGCTTAAATCCCTACTCAGTTTCAGAATTGGAAGTCGCAGTCACATAATTTCTCATTTAATGACCGCAGGTGATTTCCTTAATGATTGTGGCAGAAGTGAGGTCGTAAGCCTGTCATGGTCACATAATATTTCACTTATCCGCTGTGGGTGATTGCTTAATGACCTCAGCAGGACTAATGTAATTTTGGCACAATCATGTGATGCTTCCCTTAATGACTGCATTGCTTAGAGATGAAATTGCTGGTCCCAATTTTGGTCCCTGAGAACTACCTGTAATCAGGGGTGGGCTTCAAAAATTTCAGGAACAGGTTCGCTGTCCCATTCCTGGGTGGGTATGGCCAAGTTAGCTTCCTGCACTATAGTGGGAGGGAGCATTTTTGCCTTCCCCAGGCTCTGGGGGTTTTCCTCGAGCCTCTGGAAGGGCGAAAACTGCCTCTCCCAGGCTCTGGAGGGATGCTGGAAGTTTCCGGCCTTTCAGAACTTCTAGGAGGCCCATGTTCTCCCCTCCCCGAGCCTCTGCACGGGCCCTGCACTTGCCTCACATCCAAAACAGGCCGTGTGGAGACTCCTGGAAGGGGTGGCAGGGCCAGCCAGGGGTGGGATTTGGAGGTTCTCCTAATCAGCCATAATGTTAGCTACAGGTTCTCCCAGACCCAGGTGAACCAGTAGCAGCCCACCCCTGCCTGTAATGCATTCTAGAAATTTCCCAGATTGGGATAGTTACGTGAGTAAAATAAGCAAGTTGATCTCTTTCTAAGGATACTTTGTCCAATTTTTTTTCCAGAGTAGAGAGAAAATTCCCAACGGTTACTGAAACCCATGGTTGATTCTGCACCCAGTAGTATCTCTTGTGAAGTTCTAATAAAGAAAGAACAATAATGATAGAAATGCAAAAATAGAAAAAGCCTATTTGTTGGTTCTAAAAATGAGACAGTTACGAAATATGTCAGGGCACAAGGGAGCTTGGGTAAATCCATTTTCCAAAGCTGTTTCTTTCTTTTCATTTTAAACATGGGAGACTGGGAATTCAGCTAAAGTAATTAGCAAATATTGCACATACATAAATCCTGATTAATTATTCTATCTGCAAATGCAGCAAGGTAGTCTTTTGGCAGCAGGTGAAAGAAAGCCTTTCTTTGTGTGTTAGAATGCCATTCATTCATGTAGCAATAGCACTTAGACTTATATACCGCTTCATAGCGCTTTACCGCCCTAAGTGGTTTACAGAGTCAGGATATTACCCGCAACAATCTGGATCCTCATTTTACCCACCTTGGAAGGATAGAAGGCTGAGTCAACTTTGAACAGGTGAGAATCAAACTGCTGGCAGTGGGCAGAATTAGCCTGCAGTACCACATTCTAATCATTGTGCCACCACAACTTCTAGACCAGTGATGGCGAACCTATGGCACATGTGCCACAGGTGGCACCTGGAGCCATTTGTCAAGGCACGTGAGGTGCTGCCCTATCAGCTGGCCAGCGTGCATGCTTTTTTAAAGCCATTTTTTGCCCTCCCCAGGCTCCAGAGGCTTTATAGGAGCCTGGGGAGAGCAAAAAGAGCCTCCCTGCCTTCCCCGGAGGCCGTCTGGGGGCTTCATGAGCTTCCCTGAAGCCTCTGGAGTGGAAAAAAATGGCCCTATGGGCAAACCAGAAGTTCGCAAACGGACTTCCACTTTGCTCGGAGGGTCGTTTTGACCCTCCTTTGACTTCAGAGAAGCCTCCTGAAGGTCCCTAAAGCCTTCGGAATGCTCAAAATGACCCTCCGAGCAAACCTGAAGGTCATTTTGACTGCTCTGGAGGCTTCAGGGAAGCCTCCTGAAGGTCCCTGAAGCCTCTGGAAGGCTTCCGGGAGTGGGGGAGGCTGTTTTCGCTCTCCCCAGGCTCCTATAAAACCTCTGGAGCCTGGGAGGGAGAAAAAAGCATGCAAAAATGGGGAGGGCGGTCACACCTGTAATGAGCACATGCACACTAGGGGGGTCACACATTATGGGTGTGGCACACCCACACACGACTCCCCCTACGCTCCCCCCACTTATGGCATGCGAGCCAAAAAAGGTGCACCATCGCTGTCCTAGAATATTCCATGTCTGTACATCAAATTTAAGAAATGTATTGTTTCTTTATTACATTATTTTCATTTATGTCCATTCAACTCAACAAACCTTATTCTGGGTAGTGAATAACTAAGAATTAAAACAATGTCATTAAAAATAAATAAACAAAAGCAAAAGTGAGGGAGAAGAATATCCCTCTAAACACCATATAACCTTCTAGTGAGCTCCTCACAATTTTCCCAAGTAAATTGCTGCAAAAGCTACATTTTTAGGGACTTCCAAAAGGCTAACTGGCTAGTTTAAGATTTTTGTTATAAAGTGTCCCTACAAATGCATTTCCACTCATTTTTCTGTCAATAAAAGCATATTACATTCACTCTCCTATAATATACACATTGTTTACAAATTAGCTTATTAGCTTGGAATAAGGTAGCTGTTCTTTGCCAATTGACAAGAATCTCTTCTTTTGCATTATCCTCGTCCTTGGGAATCCGAATACTGTAATTCTATTCCTATACAGAGATACAAAAGGCATTTCCTGTTCTCTTAATGATAGAAGATAAAATAACGATACTCTTGAACATGAATGTCCTATCTTTGTTTCTTACCCATCTGATAATTATCTTGCAGTGAATGAATGAGTGAGGGTGTCTCTGAAGTGTCATCTCACTGCGAGGAGCGAAGGCCTTGAAGAGGTGATTAAAAACTAACCTCATGGAAGTGGAGCTATCACTTCTAGGCTATTTAAAGCTATTGTGCCTATCTATGGATCAGGAGTAGGTTCCTGGGCTGCTGCTACTGCCGGTTCGGTCAGGGACGTGCTATGCGTGTGCACGCTTAATGCAAGCTACGTGTGCATGTACAGTACTAAAAAAAGCTTCTCTGCATGCGCAGAAGCAAAAAGCAAGATGGCGCCGCCTATGGCGCCCCCGAGAGAACCAATTTATAGCAATAGCAATAGCAGTTAGACTTAGATACAGCTTCATAGGGCTTTCAGCCCTCTCTAAGCGGTTTACAGAGTCAGCATATCGCCCCCAACAATCTGGGTCCTCATTTCACCCACCTCGGAAGGATGGAAGGCTGAGTCAACCTTGAGCCGGTGAGATTAGAACCGCTGAACTACAGATAACAGTCAGCTGAAGTGGCCTGCAGTACTGCACCCTAACCACTGCGCCATCTCGGCTCATTTTGGGGGCGTGGCAGGCAGAGTTACTACCTATTCAGCCGAACCGATCCGAACCGGTAGGAACCTACTTCTGCCATGGATGGATGTACACCAGAGGTGGTATTAAGCTGGTTCAGACCAGTTCACCTGAATCAGTAGTGGAAATTGCGGGTGGGCAGGCCTGGCTCTATGCTGTCCTGTTTAAACAGGTTTCCAAGCTGCATGCATGCATGCAAACCACACACACGATCAAAGCACATGCACGGAAGGTTGAGTGCATGTGTGGATGGTGCATGTGCTCATATTTGCGATAGTAAGTGAGTACCATCCCTGATGTACACACACACAAACACACACACACAGGGAGGCAGAAAAAGAAAAACATTGAAATGAGTAGCCCATTTTAATTGGATTATTCTACTTGAGAAATTATCTTCTGATCAGACACCGGCAAGACTGAATTTGTCTTGATTGGATGAACAGCATACAGAGTTGGCAGAATTTTATTCACACCCAGCTTATGAAGACATTTATGTGTTATCCCTTATATCATGCAATTAAATGCCACAGTTAACCATGAAGTTGTAGAAAAGTACAGCAGGGTCATCATTCCATTTAATGTGACATGGCATATATAGGAGATTTCACACAGACAGAGCAGGGATAATTTTTAAGGGCAGATAATTGAGTCAGAACCATACAACACAATTAGTTCCAGTACTGATTTGAAATCTTTAGGCTTTGGAGGACTGTTTGATCACTTGACACTTGGATTATTTTCTTATAAAAGCCTTATCCTGGATTCAACTGAAAAGGTTCAAAACGTCCTTCTATTTTCTTCTTTGGCAGAAGATATTACAGGAGGGCACGATAGCTCATCGGTTAATGACACTGAGCTTGTCAGCTGGAGAACTGACAGCGCAGTTCGAGATCTGAGTGCCATGTAACAGGGTGAGATCCTGTTACTTTCCCCAGCTTCTGCCCATCTAGCAGTTCAAAAACATGCAAATGCAAGCAGAAATAGCACTTTGGTGAGAAAGTAACAGTATTCCATGTGCCTATAGCATATAGCCATGCTAATTACATGACCATGGAAATTGTCTTTGGACAATGCTGGCTCCCTCAGCTAAGAAACAGAGAGGAGCACTGCGCCCTAGAATTGGACATGACTAGGCAGATGAAACCTTTATCTTTTATTACTCAGATAGGATAATATCTGAGAATCTTATATATATATATATACATACATACATACATACATACATACATACATACATACATACATATATATATATATACTTAAAGTCACAACCCCTGGTATGCCCAAGTATGGGAGGAAGGTCACACTTCCACTCTCTGTCATTAGGCTCGTCACAAGAGACCATCCAGACAGAAACCCAATATTTTTTACTGTTGCCTTTTTTTGTTACATTTGTTATATTTATGCTGATAAATAAATAAAGGGAGACTAGTATAGATCTATTTCAAGCTATTTAGCTCTCATCAGCTAGCCATACCCAAGTTTGGGAATCGAACCTGTGCTCCATTGCCTCCCAGGATTCGATTCCCAAACTTGGGTATGGCTAGCTGATGAGAGCTAAATAGCTTGAAATAGATTGGTTTGGTTTGGTTTTTGGTTTTATTGGGATTTATATGCCGCCCTTTTCCCTGAGGGGACTCAGGGCGGCTTACAACCACAGGGGAGGGGAAGTGCAAGGTCAAAACAAACACTTTAGATCTATACTAGTCTCCCTTTATTTATTTATCAGCATAAATATAACAAATGTAACAAAAAAAGGCAACAGTAAAAAATATTGGGTTTCTGTCTGGATGGTCTCTTGTGACGAGCCTAATGACAGAGAGTGGAAGTGTGACCTTCCTCCCATACTTGGGCATACCAGGGGTTGTGACTTTAAGTATATACCTCCCACCCTGGCTGGCTGATAAGGAGTCGTTCTCTGTAGCTCAAATGGTTAACTCCCTGCCTGGGAGGCAATGGAGCACAGGTTCGATTCCCAAACTTGGGTATGGCTAGCTGATGAGAGCTAAATAGCTTGAAATAGATCTATACTAGTCTCCCTTTATTTATTTATCAGCATAAATATAACATATATATATATATATATATATATATATATATATATATATATATATATATATATATATATATATATATATATTTATACATATACATATACATATACATATACATATACATATACATATACATATATAAAATGGCTCTGTGTGTGTGTGCATGTTCCAGCATAACTCTGGAATGCCTTGAGCAATTTCAACCAAACTTGGTACACAGTTTACTTACTCTCTGGAAACAAGTATTGTGGGGGTAAGACACTCCTAACACTCCTCGGGGGGGTGGGGTCCTGCTAAGATACAGCCTGTTGTGTCTTAAAATGGCTTCTACCATGCTGCCGTAAAATGGCTTCTACTGTGCAGCACAATGGAGTCGCCATGGTAATGGCTTTACAGTACTCTACAAGGGGGCTCCCTCTGGTATGGGGGGAAATCCAACATTAGAAATTAAGGTGGTATCACTTTTCTTGACGTGTTTGAGGGCACAGGGAAAACATTTGGAACTAATTTAATTGTCACCGAAATCAGGGGTTTTCCTGTCCAATACAGGATTAGGATAAATAAATGCCCAGGCAATGCCAGGTTTTCAGCTAGTTAGTAATAATTCTCCTCTTATCACCTTGTGTTGTTCAGCTCATGTGGACAACCAAGCTGCATTATATTAAAACTGTGCAGGAAAATGCATTAAAAGTGTAATAAGGGTTTTGTTTCATTTTGCTTTGTACTTTATCCATTTTCTGATCTGAAATTGGGTTTCTAATACCTAACGTCTATTTAGGGCATGACATGCCCTTAAACTAAAATATGCATACAGAAAATAAGTTTCCATAACGTTGTCCTTTCCAATAAATGCCTGAATCTATATTTGTGATTATATTTCTTTAAACTAAATCACGCTCACATAGAAATACATTTATAAAGTGAAAATAAGATATGAAAATTCTTTTGTTTTGGGAAAGTCTTCCATAAAACAAGGAAAGGGACAAATGTCTATAGATTAGGCTAAAATTAGGAGAGATACATCTCTTTATCACCATCATCATAGATCAACTGAAGGTAAAGGTTCCTCTCACACATATGTGCTAGTCGTTCCCAACTCTAGGAGGCAGTGCTCATCTCCGTTTCAAAGCTGAAGAGCCAGTGCTGTCCGAAGATGTCTCCGTGTTCATGTGGCCGGCATGACTAAATGCCAAAGGTACACAGAATACTGTTACCTTCCAAAAAAGGTGGTCCCTATTTTTCTCCTTGCATTTTTACTTGCTTTCGAATTGCTAGTTGACAGAAGCTGGGACAAGTAACAGGAACTCACCCTGTTACGCGGCGCTGGGGATTCAAACTGCCGGCCTTTCTGATCAACAAGCTCAGCATCTTAGCCGCTGAGCCACTGCATCCCTCTAAGATCAACATACTACAATGTAAATCAAAAGCCTTGAGACTTATTTTGACATCTAAAACTGTCTTTAATCTCTGTATAGAATCTCAAGCATAGATTTATGTGTGTGACAGAGAGAGAGACAGAGAGAGAGACAGAGAGAGAGACAGAGAGAGACAGAGAGAGAGAGAGAGAGAGAGAGAGAGAGGAAAAGAAAGAGAGAGATAAATTTATTTTTCCTTTGCTGTTTTTTTTTTAATTCTCTGAGTGCTATAGAAAGTAGGCAAACTTCAGATGGGAAAACTGAGCAACTAACATGTTATTTATTGATCCACTCTATTAGTATGGCTGCCAATCTCACCAACACACTCTCGGTGGCTACAAAGAGGTAAAAGAACACTACCGAATAAACCAAGCAACAACATAGTGCATATACCATTAAAGTCACTAGACGTTCACCTACCTAATGCCCCACTCTTTAATAACAGATCATCATTCTATATTTTGATGACAAAATGAAATAACATCAAGAAATAAAATATAATAACGTTTGCTGTTATTGCGGATTCCTTTCAGAAGGTGGAATTCATGGTAAACACTGATGCATTCAACTGACTGGTCAGGAAAAAAAACACTTAAACAAGACATGGTTAAGCCAGTGAATGGGATTCAAATAATTTAACAGTAGGTTCACTGCCCTAATGACCAGCTGGGTAGGCGGGGCTCAGTGGTCATGTGACTGGGTGGGCATGGCCAACTCAACGTCACTCACGCCGATGGGCGCTTTGCCTTAGCTTTTACAATTCTGGTTACTGGAGATATTTATAATAATAGGCAATGGTGGGATTCACATAATTTAACAACCAGTTCTCTTCTCTAATGACCAGCTGGGTAGGCCGGGCTTGGCGGTCATGTGACTGGGTGGGCATAGCCAACCCAGCGTCACTCAGGTCCGGTGGGCGCTTCGCCTTGGCTGTTACAATGTAATAAGGGTTAACTGGAGAGGCAGTTTCTGTAAGCAGGGCAATAAAGATTAAGCTAGAAACAACACCAGAATGTTTCCTTCCTGCTTTCCTTACAGGATTAGCCCTGTAAAGTGGAAAAAAAACAAATGGAGATTTCTTCCAACAACCAGTTCTCCCAACTGCTTAGAAAGTTAACAACCAATTCTCCCAAATAGATGTGGATTGGCTGAATCCCACCACTGAGCTAAGCCCATGATTCCCATTTGGTTATTATGACATTAATAATCTTCAACCAACAACCTAGTTCTCTTAATCACTGGATCTTGATTTTATATACCAGGCATTAAAAATGCAAAATATCTTACAAAGGGATATCATTAATTAGGAAGAATTACACTTCATCCAGGGATAAAAAGATTCCTGCTGGAATATGTTGATACTGCCTACTGTTACTAAAATTTAAAAAAAAGAAAACTCGGGACACGGAGGGCAGTCTTTTTCACTCTTAAAACAAAAAAGCCAAGCGTTTATGCAATTAATAATGTTGATATATATGGCATTTGCAATTTCTCAGTTTGTGATTCCCCATCTGTACTTTTGATTATAATGTCAGAAGTATGGAAAGAACAGAATAAATTCTGTCTGGTACAGGACTACCTGGATAAAATATTTTGCTAGTTATTTAACTATGAATGAATCAGTTTATTTTTGACCATTTGGTTTAACATATATTTATTTATAAAGTGCTTCTTTCCAATTTTTATATCAGTATGTCACTTTAAAAAAAAACAAGGCAAACATTTCTATTTCAATATATATTTTAAAATGTATTTTTGAATTAGTTTTCTCACCAAATACACAATTGTCGTACACATTTCCTCTCAAAATGCACTGTATAAATGAGGATGCTCTTTTTATTTGCATTCTGGAATGGAGCGGCATCCAAACACTTTTGGTTTAACTGGAAAAATTAAGTAAAGTTGAACTTGGCTAAGAATTTGATGGAATTGTCAAATTAGGAGATTCAGGCATTCAAATGAGTATACAGTTTATTGCAATCTTAAACTTTCTACAAGAATCTGAACTACTAACGGTCAAGGGAAATCAGTGAGAGTTAAGAAAGAAATTCAAGGTGGGCGTGGCTTAGATCTCTTGTGGGCATGAAGGGACTTATGAAGGTGTTTGTTCCTTCCCTTGGGCTCAGCAAGAAAGCTGAAAAAACAGTCTGGATGAAAACAATGCAATGCTAAACCATTTCATAAAGAAAAGAAAACTATATGGACACCACAATTCTTTGAGGCTTTTGTCATGTGCAGAAGGTTTACATTTATACCAGCATTTTCTCTTGAGAAAAAGTTAACGAATAACCTTATGTCTAATACATCTATTCACTCCTCCACCATTATCCCCCACTTAATGCAGTATCTTATATAAATGCAGTATCAGAGGTTTTCAATTCAATGGTATAGAACCATGATGCCAAACCTATAGCATGCGGACCCAAAGAGGCATGTGCAGCCATGTCACCTGGCACGTGCAGTGTTAACCATCCCTCTTCCAGGTTTCTGGCATGTATGCATGTGTGACAATCAACTGGCCTTTGTGCATGGGCCAAAAGAAGAGCTGGTCTTCTGTTTTCTGGCATGAGCCAGAAGTGGGTTCCTACCAGTTCGCACCTATTCGGTAGAACCAGTTCGTCAAATCTACCGAACCGGTTAGAAGAGGTTCCACCAGTGGACCTGGAAAGCAGAAACCCACCACTGGTCCTTGGATATGATTATTCTACACTATCATGCTCATATTTATAAAACTCAGGGCCTCTGTGAAAGGTAAGGATGACTACTGCATTTGTGGTGCAATCAGAACATTGAGTGTGTTGAAGTTGTTTTAACGCAAACCAAAGATGCCTTTTAAAAAACAAGTTTACATCATATTCTGATGCAGGCCAGTGCTCCGTGTGAGGTAATTTAAGGTGGTTCTGACAAGTGTCGTCGGCATCTTCATATCCGGTCACATGGGCGGCAAGCCACTCCCATCCGGTCACATGGGTGGCAAGCCACTCTCACAAAGGAGGCCACACCTACAGAGTAGATTGGAACAATTTTTGAAACCCACCACTGGCATGAGCATGCGTGCAGGCCAGCTGATCATCACATGTGCATGCATGCCAGTAACCAGAAGACTACCTGGCTGCTGTGCATGCATGTGCCAGAAACTGGAAGTTCATTTTCCAGTGTTTTCATTTTATTTTTATGGTTCTCTTATGTACGATGTACACCGAAGATGGTATTTAATTTCATTGTATGAGGTGCAATGACAATAAAGTAAACTGAAACTTAAGGAATTCCTTCATCAGATTCTGACTGAAATTCAGATTAGATAGATAGATAGATAGATGATAGATAGATAGATAGATAGATAGATAGATAGATAGATAGATATAGATATAGATATAGATATAGATATATAGATATAGATATAGATATAGATATAGATATAGATATAGATATAGATATAGATAGATATAGATATAGATATAGATATAGATATAGATATAGATATAGATATAGATATAGATATAGATATAGATATAGATTAGAGATATGCCACAGCATTGCTAAATTACTAATTTACCTGGATTGCTAAATTCAGCATTCATAACTTTTGTGATTCTCCAAAGATGAAATCATGTCTGGTCCATGAGGACAGCATGTTGTTAAGGACAATTTTTACATACACCCTAGCTTCCTTGGCTACTTTACTTTACAAAATACTCCATAAGCACTTAGTTATTGATTTAGAAAAATGTCATAGTATTCTTATAAGATAAAAGCGGGTGATTACACCCCATTCCTTTTAAAAAAAAAAACTCAATATCTGTTCAGAAAAGTGCTACTTACTATAGTACATCCTGAGGTGCTAGAAGCCTTATTAATGCACCTGCTAAGGATGTGTTGTGGAACCCATTTCTCTATAACCAAGTAAGTCTCACCTTTACCATGTTGGCTACTGAAGAGCATCTCCAACATGTCGGCAGCCATCCAAGAATGTGAGATTTTATAATAGACTGAATGTTGTGTCAGATGTGAAGAATAAGGGTCAACTATTAGGTTCTAGTTAACCTGATTTATTATTCATGCCTATGGATATGAATCTAGTCAATCAACAGTCAGAACCAAATTGGCACTAGATAAGAGATAATAGAATTCAAGAGGGCCTGAACTTGGAACTGCTTGTGGGAGTGTAATGACTCCAGGCTGAATCCTCTCTTGACTCCATCCCAAGGCTCTGCCTCTTCTCCTTCTGTAGGCATGTTTGGTAGTCAAATGTCCAACAGAAAGGAGGTGATGGTACATTGCACTGCTCTTGGGTAACACTAGGACAAAAGCCTATCATTTTGTGTCCCAAAGGTGCTTTTTCAAGAGGCAACTGGACTTCCTCGTTTTTCTTTGAAGATGTTTCACTTCTCAACCAAGAAGCTTCATCATCTCTGACTGGATGGTGGGGAATGACAGGATTTATTCATTGCCCACCATCCAGTCAGAGCTGCAGAAACTTTAACAGATTAACTAAGTTGGAAGGGACCTTGTAGGGCATCTAGTCCAAACCCATGCCCAAGCAGGAGACCCTACACCATTTCTGACAGATGGCAGTCCAGTTTCTTCTTGAAAGCCTCCAGTGATGAAGCTCCCACAACTTCTGAAGGCAACTTCTGTTCCATTCGTTGATTGCTCTCACTGTCAGAAAGTTTCTCTTTATTTCCAGGTTGAATCTCTCCTTGTTCAGTTTCCATACATTATTCCTTGTCTGGCCTTCAGGTTGTTTGGAAAATAGCTTGACCCCCTCCTCTCTGTGACAGCCCCACAAATATTGGAACATTGCTATCATGACTCCCCTAGTCCCTTTCTTCACTAGACTAGCCATGCCCAGTTTCTGTAACCGTTCATTATATGTTTTAGCCTCCAATCCCATAATCATCCTGGTTGCTCTTCCCTGAATTTTTTCTAGAGTCTCAACATCTTTTTTATAGTGTGGTCACTAAAACTGGATGCAGTATTGTAGGTGTGATCTTACTAGGGCTTTAGAGAGTGGTATTAGTACCCCACTTGATCTTGATTGAACTTCTGAGGTGAGAAGTGAAATGTCTTCAAAAAAAAGAAGAAGAAGAAGAAAGTCCAGTTGCCTTTTGAAAAAGCACCTTTGGGACAACCATGACCTGGATTATTAAAAATCTCCATATCATTTTGGGTGTATTATGTTAAGAACCACCTTACCCCAATGGGATTAACCCACTCCACCTGTTCCAAGAAAGGGCCTTCTTCCGATCCCATTGGCCAAATAATTTTAGTTGGTGGGGTCTAGGAGAAGAGCTTTGTCTGCTGTAGCTTTGTCCTCTGGAGTCTGGAATATTCTCCCACCAGAGGTGAGAGCCATTCCCACATTCCTGGCCTTTCGAAAGAGCCTTAAAACTTCGAAAGAGCCTAAAAATGTTCAGAAGAGTCCTTTTGCTTGGCCTGGGGCCATGGCAGAGGCCTTATACATTGGTGGTGGCTGACATGGTAGAGAAGATCCTCACCCTAAGTCTGCCCATCATCTTGTCTCTTAACTTTTAACCTTTTTATTCTAATGTAAAAGTTTTTTAAAGCACCTTAAAACTTTTTATTATATCATAAGTTGCCCAGAGTCACCGTATTAGTGAGATTGGAGGCACATAAATTTAATAAGTAAAATAAAATAAATACAATTCTTCTCAGAGATAGTATTGCCATGCTGAATTATCTTTCTTTCAACAGGTAACTTTCCTGATGGGATTTTTCAAGCTTAGAATCAAGGTCAATAAACATGAACAGAAAAATACATTATGAATTGATGGCCTTCGCTGCCCACCCCATTAGTTCAAAATCTTAAAGTTCAAAATACAGAAGATGACTGTGGGGAGAGAAATGCTTTTACTGAATAAGATAAGCCAGTTCCACAGTCAATAATTTCCCACGGAAATTATTCCCCAGGTTCTTTTAATGTGCAATGCACTGGGTTGTGGGTTTTTTTTTTTTAGGTTAGAAAACTTAAAATTTAATGCAAGAAATAAGTCCTGTTATCTTTGGTAGGACATATATTTGGGGAAGCTTGAAAGATATTGGGACACTGCTTTCAAATCAAGCAGATCCAGAGAATATGAAGCAGGTATAGCATTTCTGGGATGAAAACGACATAGATGTCACGATGTAGAAAAGATGTGGAGACTCTAGAAAGAGTGCAGAGAAGAGCAACAAAAACGATTAGGGGACTGGAGACTAAAACATATGAAGAACGGTTGCAGGAATTATATCTAGTTTAATGAAAAGAAGGACTAGGGGAGACATGATAGCAGTGTTCCAATATCTCAGGGATTGCCACAAAGAAGAGGGAGTCAAGCTATTATCCAAAGCACCTGAGGGCAGAACAAGAAGCAATGGGTGGAAACTAATCAAGGAGAGAAGCAACTTAGAACTGAGGAGAAATTTCAGGACAGTTAGAACAATTAATCAGTGGAACAGCTTGCCTTCAGAAGTTGTGAATGCCCCAACACTGGAAGTCTTTAAGAAGATGTTGGATAGCCATTTGTCTGAAACGATATAGGGTTTCCTGCCTAGGCAGGGGGTTGGACTAGAAGACTTCCAAGGTCCCTTCCAACTCTGCTATTGTATTGCATTGATAGTGTCAACATTTTCTGGGCAATCATTTGAAAATACAATTGTACACATTAAAATGCACAGATTTAACAGTTGCAAAATTGAAGAGCCTGAGAAATAGTATTAAATAACCATCATCTTTTCCAAGACTGCATGGAGTTTTTCCAGTTGACAAAGAATGGAAGGGTGATTATGTCCATACTCTTATGTGGGGGGAAAAAGCAGGCTCCTAGACCTTTAGAGTTCTTGAAAATGCGAAAGGTTGATGCAGGATCTCCAATTTCTATTTATTCCAAATCCTGTTTCTAAAAATGTCTCTTTGAAATGTTACTGGACAGTTTACAAAATAAGCAAAGTGATTCTTTTTAGAATTCTGAGGGTATTTCCAACTTTAGCTTAATCTGAGTAACAGAATCGTAAGAGATGACCAGGCTGAGCCCAAGGGAGGGGTCAAATGTGTCATCAGTCATGAGTATCTTCATGCCCACAAAAATCTAAGTCCAGCCCATCTTGAATTCCTTTGACTCTTATCCACTGCCAATTTGTTTTGGCCATAAGTAGTTCAGATTCTTGTAGAGAGCTTAAGTTTGCAATAAATCCTTATAAGACTAGACTAGACTAGACTAGACTAGACTAGATTAGACTAGAACAGAACAGAACAGAACAGAACAGAACAGAATAGAATAACATACTTAGAAGACTACTTGGAAGTCTTCTAGTCCAATTTCCTGCTCAGAAGATTGCCCACAAAATCTATTTGGAAGTCTTCTAGTCCAATTTCCTGCTCAGGCAGAAAACCCTATATGATTTAAATTGAATCAAACTTAATATGAATATTATCCAATTACATCTTGAACAATGCTGCTATTTGGCTGCATTCTGTTACCTTATAACTTGATGACACTTTCAGAATTACAGAGGATTGTCACATCTGCAGAGGCTAGTTAAAAAACCAAATTCAAATGGAAGTTGCAACTACTTGACCAAGACCCAAGCCTTTGTATATGCATGTGACATTGGTATATATACAAAGGAAGAGTGTTCTTGTCCAATCTTGTGGCCATGTTCCATGGTGGCACAGTGGTTAGAATGCAGTACTGCAGGCTACTTCTACTGACTGATGGCTGCCTGCAATTTGGCAGTTCGAATCCCACAAGGCTCAAGGTTGACTCAGCCTTCCATCCTTCCAAGGTGGGTAAAATGAGGACCCAGATTGTTGGGGGCAAGATGCTAACTTTGTACACCACTTAGAGAGGGCTTTAAAAAACTGTGAAGTGGTATATAGGTCCTATATAAGTGCTATTGCTATGTTCAGCATACTGACTTTTTCACATGCACACTTGATTGTGTGCAAACTTGGAGCTTGAATTGATATGCCATAGTGTCGATATTTCTTTTATTCATGGCATGGCAAGTTTCAGCAAGGAAGTTGAGAAACACCTTAAAATGGAAAGAAATATGCACTATTTATAAGCCAGTCAGATCTCGTGGGCTTCTTAAAACAAGGCCAATTGAATTCCAGCCCAGGAATCATCTTTCTGTGGCATGCCATTGCTTCCTCAGCTTAATTTGCAGGCTCCAAACTGAATCTTTTCAGGAGCATCCTGGCATTTCATTTACAGGAAATAGGGAGGGAAGCAAGAGGCTTTGAGCATCAACACTGTAGCAAGATATATAATAATAAATCTATCAAAGTCACCAGCAGAAGCAACTGCTAATCCAGTGAAAAGATGGAGGAAATGATTGTAAAGTCTGGAAATGGTGGTAAATTTTTCTATTGCATTTGTAAATCAAGTAGGATTTGATTGCATTTCTTTTTAAGTCTTTGGATCTCTTTAGAGATATATTAATAATGGTCAAATGCCTATTGCTTAATCAATTAATACATGCAAAATATAAGGACCTGAGGCAGAGGTGGTATTCAGCAGGTTCTAACTAGTTCTGGAGAACCGATAGAAGAAATTTTGAGTGATTCAGAGAACAGGTAAATATCACCTCTGACTGGCCCCACCTCCATCTATTCTCTGCCTCCCGAGTTGGGAGGAAATGAGGATTTTGCACTCCCCTGGAGTGGGGAGGGAATGCTTTTACAGTATCCTTCCCCTGCCACGCCCACCAAGCCACGCCCACAGAACCAGTAGTAAACATTTTTGAATTTCACCACTGACCTCAGGCTAAGTCCTTAAAGCTTCCAAATTCTACTAAATTTTACCATTAAAAAAAAAAACCAAGCTAGTGTAACAGAAAAGAAAAGTGCTTAAAGATCTGAGCATATTTGCACCAATGTTTTCAATTTAAAATTAAACATAGAATCCATTAAATCAAGTGTACTTTTCATCCTGTCCATTTTATTTTGGGCCTGTCCCCTTTTTATTATGCACTCCTGGGCATATTGGAAGTTCAAAAAGAATACCACATTCCTGAACTTGGCCTTAAGGATTCTCCTAGTTCTCAAAAACGAAGTCTAATTAATCATCACATCTCTAATGCTGAAAAGTGTGTGAAATGGTAGGCATCAAAAATGTACAGAAGCATCCAGTTATTTCAATAACTTAATTACACTTCTGATTCCTCTGCACTACATTTATTAGTGCCATCAGAGTCACTTATTTTGCCCTTGCATCAAAATGGTCACTTCAGATCTTCAAGCTTTCCCCCATCTAGGTCCACGTTTTAAAATTTGATTCTTTCTTTGGGGATCTAGGCCAAATTGCCATGGCAGACTTCCTATGGCCAACTCACCACGACCAAATCTCAATGGGACAACATCCTGCAGGCCAATTCAATGCTGTATTAATCATTTCATTCAGTTACTTTTATTGTTGCTGACCATGTTTTTTTGTCAAAATTAACTCTGGCAATTTCCTCATTGACTTTCTTTATTTTATTATTATTGGCCTCAATTCCGTTGAAATTAATTTAACTTTTGTATCGGTTGAATTGTCCTGCAGCGAGTTTCCCTATGGTGAGTTGGCCACGGTGAATTGGCTGCAGCGAGTTGGCCCAATCCATACATTTGGAGTCTGCGTGCTTGAATTTTCAAACAGCCTTTACAATATTTCTTTCCTTGAGATCTTTGGAAAGCTGAAAGTACCTTTTTTTTATATTGTCAGTATTTGATATAGCAATAGCAATAGCAATAGCAGTTAGACTTATATACCGCTTCATAGGGCTTTCAGCCCTCTCTAAGCGGTTTACAGAGTCAGCATATCGCCCTCACAGTCTGGGTCCTCATTTCACCCACCTCGGAAGGATGGAAGGCTGAGTCAACCTTGAGCCGGTGAGAATTGAACCACTGAACTGCAGATAACAGTCAGCTGAAGTGGCCTGCAGTACGGCACCCTAACCACTGCGCCACCTCAGCTCTTTAATATAGATATAGATTTTGGTAGTGCTAGAATTATACTGACAAGGCCTGAATTGTGCTTAGGAAAAGGGGAATGTTGTGGCCTGCCAGCAGCCAGCAGATGTAGCAGCAGATTCGGACAGTGAGGAGGTTGGGGATAGACATGGGCCAGTCCTGGAGTCTGGGGAAGTGCTCTGCATTGGAGGCAGAGATGGGGCCAGGGCTGTCTAACAGTTATCAGCTGCCTTCGGAGTTTGACATCAGTGGGGCAGAAGAACAGCTGGAGCCCGTTCCCAGTGTGCGCATGCGCAGAGCTGCCAGAAGAAGGGATCAGCTAAGGAAGGACTTAGGAGTAAAGCCACAGGTAGACGGTGAATGGCCCCTCCCATAGGGAATAAAGAGGAGCGAAAGGGGAGTGGAGTTTGCAGGAGACAATTAGTTCAATTCATTAGGGTGAAGATCTGCTTCTGACTTTTGTCAAGTATTGTCTGCTATAGAGTGTCATTTAGAAGATGTCGGCGTGGCAGCTCTCCAAGCTTGATAAAGGTCTGTAGTTGTGAAATCTCTTGAAAGACTGTTTGCCAAGACTTTGCTGGAGTGGAATTCACTTTAAACTAAATAAAATAAAAGGGGTTTTATCAGGATGAGGAGTCGGCTTTGTGCGTTTGGGAACATGGAATTCCAAAACATTTTACTCTCCTTGGGTGAAGACTGTATGACGATCAGGAAGCTATAGTCTAGATCAGGGGTAATAAACTCACAGCTCGGGGACTTGATGCATCATGCACTGGCCATGGCCCGTTTTAGTTTACCACAATGTGGTAGCAATAGCAATAGCACTTAGAATTATATACTGCTTCACAGTGCTTTACAGCCCTCTAAGCCATTTACAGAGTCAGCATATTGCCCCCCAAAATTTGGGTCCTCATTTTACCCACCTCGGAAAGATGGAACACCGAGTCAACCTTGAGCCTGGTGAAATTAGCAATACAATACAATAGCAGAGTTGGAAGGGACCTTGGAGGTCTTCTAGTCCAACCCCCTGCCTAGGCAGGAAACCCTATACCTTTTCAGACAAATGACTATCCAACATCTTCTTAAGAACTTCCAGTGTTGGGGCATTCACAACTTCTGGAGGCAAGTTGTTCCATTAATTAATTGTTCTAACTGTCAGGAAATTTCTCCTCAGTTCTAACCTGCTTCTCTCCTTGATTAGTTTTCATCCATTGCTTCTTGTTCTACCCTCAGGTGCCTTGGAGAATAGTTTGACTTCCTCTTCTTTGTGGCAACCCCTGAGATATTGGAACACTGCTATCATGTGTCCCCTAGTCCTTCTTTTCATTAAACTAGACATACCCAGTTCCTGCAACCATTCTTCATATGTTTTAGTCTCCAGTCCCCTAATCATCTTTGTTGCTCTTCTCTGCACTCTTCTAGAGTCTCCACATCTTTTCTACATCATGGCGACCAAAACTGAATGCAATATTCCAAGTGTGGCCTTACCAAGGCATTATAAAGTGGTATTAACACTTTACGTGATCTTGATTCTATCCCTTTGTTTATGTAGCCTAGAACTGTGTTGGCTTTTTTGGCAGCTGCTGCACACTGCTGGCTCATATTTAAATGGTTGTCCACTCCCAGATCCTTCTCATAGTTACTACTATTGAGCAAGTTACCACCTATACTGTACCTGTGCATTTTGTTTTTCTTGCCAAAATGTAGAACCTTATTCTTTTCACCATTGAATCTCGTCTTATTAGATAGTGCCCAATGTTCAAGTTTGTCAAGATTCTTCTGTATTTTAAGCCTATCTTCTGGAATGTTGGCTATTCCTGCCAGCTTGGTGTCATTGATGAAGATGTTGAAGAGTACTGGGCCTAAAACAGAGCCTTGGGGTACTCCACTGCATACTTTCCTCCATGTAGATGCAGTTCCATTGAGGACTACATGTTGAGTGTGGTTGGTCAGCCAGTTACAAATCCATCTGGTGGTGATGCTGTCCAACCTACATTCTTCTACTTTATCTAGTAGTAGGTTATGGTCTAAGAAGTAGCCTGCACTACTGCACTCCAACCACTGCACCACGTGATGCAGCGAGTTTGATATCCCTGGTCTAGATCAAACATAGTGAAAGAGGATAATGCAAACATGTGGAGCAGTTGCATTTTATCTATCCTTGTCATGACTAATCTGAAGACCCCGCTCCCCACAAACATGGGAGAAGGAACATTTCAGAAAAATGCCTGAAGCGGTAGCCAGAAGGACTGACCTAGATTGGGAAGTTTCTGCAGAATGAGGGTGTATGTATCAAGTGCATCAAAAGTTAATGAGGCAAAAGAATCTGTGACAATGCTGAGTCATATCTGGATCTTCTCGGAAATAATCTAAAGATTTAACAAGAAACAATGGATGGAAACTAATCAAACTACATGATCTAAAAATAAGAAGAAATGTCCTGACAGTGAGAACAATTAATCAGTGAAACAACCTGCCTCCAGAAGTTGTGGACGCTCCAACATTGGAAGTTTTTAAGAAAAGATTGGACAATCATCTCTCTGAAATCATATAGCAGAGGTTGGTTCCTACCAGTTCCTGCCAGTTTAGACCAGTTCGGACCAGCAGCAACCCAGGCCTGCCATGCCCCCGGACCGGTTCTCCTACAGGTCTGCCATCTTGATTTTCGGTTCTGAGCATGCGCAGAACAATTGTAATTGCAAAAAAGTATATATTTTTATTTTTTTAAACATTTTGCACATGCGCAGACCTATATTTTTGCAAATGTGTCTGGCATGTGCACGAGTGAAGCAACAGTAATTTTTGCATGTACCGAAGTGGCAGTAATGCTGGGAGCAACCTGACATATAGGGTTTGCTACTTGAGCAGGGGGGTGGACTAGAAAACCTCCAAGGTCTCTTCCAACTCTCTTATTCTGTTAATCTACTAAAGGAAGCCAGTTCTGATAAGGGACAGCTGGGTACAGCTGAAATCAGAGGTTGCTGGAATAAAGAATAACCTGAGCTTGCTAAAGTTGCAGGAACAATACTAATCCATGAAAGCCTGCAAACATTCTTATTCTAGTTTTCCTAATCACCAGATCTTTCCTTGATATTTGATTCAGATATTTATTTCATTTCTTTTATTGCTTTTGGGGGTGCTGTCTGCCCAGTTCAGTCTGCTTATGTATCTAGGAAACTGGACATGAATGTGGAAAGTTGAGGAGCTTGGTTAAAACAGTACAGAGATACATGCATAATTATAAAAACAAGGGATGTAAAGCTGTAATATTTTTAATCAATATAACCAGTGGATTTCTTTCCCCAGTGTAATAGTATGACTGAGATTGCCGATTATTTCTTTTTTAGTAAAATCATCAAAATCAGTTCCTTCGCCTCTACTTCCTTTCTACTTCATAACACCTGCAAATGTTTGTTCTGTCTACATCTCTTTAAAACCCCTTGAAGGATCAGATGATGGAATGTATATACAGATGAGGCCCTGGGGATCAGAGAAAGGAACACATGTGGAGATAGGACCCAGGTATGGATTGAATAGACATGAGAGTGAGCAATATGAATTCTGATAAAAACATTTTCTCTTGTCTTCATTTCTTTGCCTTGACAATTAAGAACTTTGTTCCTTCCTTTCCTCTCTCGCTGCAGAAGGAGGTGGGGGTCGCGGGGGATGCTGCCTTGAGACAAAACTTTTATTTTGTTCTTTTATTCTGCTCTGCAATAGGAAGCAGGGGGGGGGGTGCACATTCGTAGCAAGACAGAAGTTAGCACTTTATCTGTTAGAAAACCACTAGCCAGGATATTAGGAACAAGAATAGCTTGCTTATAAGAACCCCCCCCCCCCAAAAAAAAAACCACATAGCTGGCACACATTGCAAGATACCCGTGACCTGGGGTGAAAAACAGGTGATGTGACATTTAGCTATTTAGCATAACAAGTGTAAAGATTTAGGAGGGCTGAAATCCAAATAACCAATCAATATTATCTGTTATGCATACATTATTAGGGGAAGGACACAGGGTTGAATGCGACCATCCCTTGACTATAAAAATTGCTGTAAGATTCTAATCTGGACCCCTGGTTAGCTTTCAACTGAGGCCTTTATATCTTGGTACTAAAATAAAAATATAATTTTGTATCATACCTTGTGTCCGGTGACTTACTGGCTTTGACACCAAGCAAGAGCCCAGTTTCGGGGACAACAATTTCTTCCAATGTTCTAAGGTCCCAGTCTTTTATCTTAGCTTTTCTTGAATTGTATATTCATACTTTATATAATAATTGTGTTTCTATATAATTTTAATACTTTTATCTTCCACAAAGCATAATCAATAGCAAATGATGTCAACCTCTTTCCAATAATTTTCTTTCCATTATGGCAGCTCTCCCCTGCAATTTTCTGCCATGTTCTTTGGTCTTTATGAGGTCTGAAAACCAGACCTTATTTAACCTGAATTATGAAGAAATCCCGAGATGAAATCCTTTTGATCTGTTAAAGAATAATGACTAAGAATGGCATTCAGCATTTTTATACAAATTCAAAGTTTAAATTAAAACATGAATATGATAAAACTGTGGGGAATTATTCCTTTCCTTTTGAAACATAGCTAAGAATAGAGTTACTAAAAATACAGATTTACCCACTATTCATGCTCTTCCTTATATGTATAATCTGTCAGTATTTGTATTGGTAAAATAACCTTAAGAAATACTGTTATTTTAAAAGCAAGGTGGAAAAATCCCTCTGTATTTCTTAAGATTCTTTTTCTTTTCATTTAAAAAGAAGCTTGCCTTATCTGGTCTCATGCTGATTAAAATGGATATCTAGATAAGTAAAGCCAACTGTTACTTGCAAAATATAAAAGACTTCTGCTGATTGAAATACTGTAGATACAAACAATCAGTCCCAAAACTTCAAATATAATAGCCCTTGATTTACAACTACAATTGGGACTGGATTTTCTTTAATTCTAAGCCATTATGGTTGCAAATCAAGGCACCCACATGATTGTAAGTTTCTGCTGGTTCGCCCTGGATGTGGCGAACTGGTTGTGGTGGCGGGAGGCTTCTTTAGTCGAATATCTACCTTGTAGTACCTGCTACTTCTAATAACCTTACTATACTATACACTAGCCAGTAGCCTGGTGTTGCCTGAGTATTTATTTATAAGTGGAAAATGTCGAGACCAAACACAATTTCTAATGTTGCATTTTCCCCCTTACCAGAGGGAGCCCCCTTGTTGAGTACTGTGAAGCCGTTATCATGGCAACTCCACTGCACTGTACAGTAGAAGCCACTATGGCAGTATGGCATAACAGGCTGTATCTTAACCGAACATACTCCAAGGGGTGTTAGGGGTGTCTTACCCCTAAAGTATTTTTTTTCCAGAGAGTAAGTCATCTGTGTACCAAGTTTGTTTGAAATTGCTTGAGGTGTTCCAGAGTTATGCTGGAATGTACACACTCACATACACACCCACGCAGCCACACACAGACTCATACACTATTTCCTGAATCAAATCCTGCTTCAAGAAATTATTCTTAAAACGATTAAAGGCCTGGAGACTAAAACATACGAAGAACAATTGCAGGATTTGGATTTGGCTGGTCAAGAGAAAAGAAGAACAGGGAGGAGGAAACAGGATAGCAGTATTCCGGTATTTGAGGGACTGCAACAAAGGATAGCAATAGCAATAGCAGTAGACTTATATACCGCTTCATAGGCCTTTCAGGCCTCTCTAAGCGGTTTACAGAGAGTCAGTCAAGGAGAAGTGGTCAACCTATTTTCTAAAGCACCTGAAGACAGAACATGAAGCAACGGATGGAAACTAATCAAGGGGAGAAGCAACATGGAGTTAAGGAGAAACTTCCAAACAGTGAGAAAAATTAACCAGTGGAATAGCTTGCTGTCAGAAGCTGTGGCGGCTTCATCACTGGAGGTTTTTATTTGTATTTGTATTTTGTATTTTATTAGGATTTATAGGCCGCCCTTTTCCCTGAGGGGACTCAGGGCGGCTTACAATCATTAGGGAGGGGGTGCAATTCAAAATAAACAGTATGTGAGCAAAATAAAATAATAAAAACACAACTTGCATTCAACATTCAACACTCGGGTGGGGCAAATTAGAGGCTTATCCCCAGGCTTGTTGGGATAGCCAGGTCTTGAGGGCTGCGCGGAAGGCCTGGACGGTGGTGAGGGTGCATATCTCGACGGGGAGATCGTTCCACAGGGTCGGAGCTGCAACAGAAAAGGCTCTCCTCCGTGTAGTCGCCAGTCGACATTGACTGGCGGATGGGATTCGGAGGAGGCCCAGTCTGTGCGATCTTATCGGTCGGAGGGAGGTAATTGGCAGAAGGCGGTCTCTTAAAAAGAGATTGAACAGCCCTCTGTCTGAAATGTATAGGATCTTCTACTTGAGTAGGGGGTTGGACTAGAAGACCTCCAAGTTATTTTCCTGCTCTATTCTGATTGAAATTGTCCATTGTCTTTCCTGTATACATGCATTGCATTTTTTGAGGTTTCCTGACAGAATTATTAATCAGTGGAATGACTTGCCTCCAAAAGTTTTGGCAACTCTAACACAGGAAGTTTTTAAGAAGAGATTGGACAGCCATTAGTCTGAAATGGTATAGAGTTTCCTACTTGAGCAGAGTTTGGACCCTTACATCTCTTTATTCTGTTGTATATACTTGTTGCCGTTGCTGTCGATTTAGCTTTGTGCTGCTCTCTCTGAACTAAATGTGTTTCTTTAAATAAAGACAACTGAAAACACAGCTGAATATTTATGATATAGAACCACCTGCTTATTGACACTCAAGTGTTCAGAAATCAAGTGGCATATAGGATGAATGAATGAACGAACAAATAAATCTTTTCAGGGAGAAAATAACTGATAGAGTGACACCAGTAGTCCTGGAGTGTATATTTTCATGCTATTTAAAACTTTTCTCATCCAATTCATACAGATACAAAAGAGAGAACTACCAATGAAAAATGAGCCATTATCTGTTAGCAAGAGGTCACAGTTTTTGATCAATAAAATGATTTATTTGCAAAAATCTGTCACATTAATTCTCCAGAATCCACACTTCAAATGATCAAATAGTGGGAAATTGAGAATTTCTACAGCAGCCTTCTCCAACAAGATGTCCATCAAAAGTAATGACGCCACAACTCCCTGAGTGGCCAGCTAACCCATTGACTTCAAAATGCTGAAACTCCAAGTTTTTAGAGATGGTTAATGGCAGTTTTGGGGAATGCTATTTTTAAGAAGCCATTGAAAGTTTGTACATGCTATTTAAAATACTACAAATGTGACCAACTGTTCTTCCAAAGTTGATTCAATATTAACAGAATAACAGAGTTGGAAAGGACCTTGGAGATCTTCTAGTCCAACCTCCTGCTCAAGCAGAAAACCCTATACCATTTCAACCAAATGCTTGTCCAATCTCTTCAAAAACTGCAGTGTTGGAGCATTCACAACTTCTGGAGGCAAGTTGTTCCACTGACTAACTGTTGTAATTATCAGGAAAATTCTCCTTAGTTCTAGATTGCTTCTCTTCTTATTAGCTTCCATCATTGCTTCTTGTCCTTCTTATCCTGTCTTTGGAGATTTGATCCCTCTTCATTGTTACAGCCCCTTAAATATTGGAACCCTGTTATCCTGTCACCCCTAGTCCTTCTTTTCATTAAGCTCCATTTACCCAATTCCTGCAACAGTTCTTCATATGTTTTAGCCTCCAGACCCCTTAATCATCAATGAAAAGCTTTAAAAAAAATCTAGTTTTACAAAAACCAGGGGAAAAAAATACTAGCATTCAAATAATAAAACTGAATCAGAGAAACAAGACGTATTAAAAAGGTTACCAATCCATGCATCAGTGTGATTCCTTAAAATGTTTAAGCCAATGCATCTTTCACCACAACTGTGAAAACAAATTAGCCAATGTAATTATTTTGAAATTTATGGAATGCAGCTCCAACTAGCTAAAGTAGTTAAGAGTTTTACATGGCAAATTCAAAACTAATTAAAATTTCTGAATGGCCTTTTGTAGACCAGACTAAGCTGTGCTGACAAATTGGTCTGGTATTCAGCAACAACAAAGGCATTTTTCAGTCAAATGTGTACATGTCTACAGCCTGATTTGTTGGATTGTTTATTTTTTTGTATGGATGGCATAGGAGAGCTGCTCCAAAAACCTGATTAGAATGTCTGCAGAGGATCATTTTGGAGTTTGGGGGAAAAACAACCAATATCAGAAGGAAAAATAAAGTCTCACATTTTGTCCTCATTTTCCTTTGCTGGTGCACAAGGGTGCTGATAAAAGCAGAAACGAATGGACAGTAATCAATACATTTCAGAGCACAAGAAAAATGGCTCTATACAGATTTTAAAAGGGAGCAAAAGCCCTCCCAATGGACTAACAAGGATGCTATACAAGACAAACACAAGCTCCTAACATCTTTCAATGACAACCAGTAACTAGTGAACTCAAGCAATACTTTAGTTGTGTTCTGCTGTTTATCACTGCTTTAGGATCTAAGCGGATCCCCCACTATGGACATCATTAAGGAGAAAGAAAATCTGAGGATTCATTGCAAGTAATAATTTTTTTCTAAATGTGTTTGATCAGCTCTTGTGTTTTGGGTGTTTAATATTTAGCAATAGCAAAAGCACTTAGACTTATAAACTGCTCAGTGGTAGGATTCAATTTTTTTCAGTACCACTCTGTGGGCATGGCTCGGTGGGTGTGGCTTGGTGGACGTGGCAGGGTAAGGATCCATTTCCTCCCCACTGCAGGGGAAGATTACTGCAAAATCCCCATTTCCTCCTGATCAGCTGAGACTCGGGAGGCCGAAAATAGATGGGGATGGACCCAGTCAAAGGTGGTATTTCTCTGAACTACTCAATTTTTTTGCTACTGGTTCTCCAGAACTGGTCAGAACCTACTGAATGCCACCTCTGATACCGCTTCACAGTTCTTTACAGCCCTCTTTGGATTTACTGAGTCAGTTTTGTGAGAAACAGAAAAACGGCCTATTGCACTACCAGAGTCCATAGGTCTCAGAAGAATAGCAGCCCCCCCCCCTGCTAAAAAAGTTACATGAACCAAAGTTTTAGATGGAAAGATTTCAATGGGTGTCAGAACTATGTGTAATTCTGCTGAGTGGTTGCTGTGAACTGTGATTTTGCAACGTACATAGTTTTGAAAACCATGAGAAATAAGGAACTGAAAGTAGCCCCATTGATTATTGGTTTGAGATATACATGGGTATATGTGGAGACTGCCTGTCAGTAAGAAAGAACAAGGATGTAAGTTGTGAAATGCGTGCAGAAAAGAATAAAAAGAATGTCTTAGGATAAGTTCAGGGCCACTGGCCATAGTTACTCCTTGCTGGATTCAGCTAGGATAGTAGACCTCATTGCAATGGGTTATTGATATAAGGTGTGTTGTAATGGCTGCTCATGTTCCAAATTGCTCATGAAATAAACCTCTGAATCTTAAAGTAAGAATTGTTTATTGTATTGCTGTTTCATGTTTCTTTTATTGGAATATTTTTATGACAGCCTATTGCCCCCTACAATCTGGGTCCTCCTTTTACCCACCTCGGAAGGATGGAAGGCTGAGTCAACCTTGAGCCTGGTGAGATTCGAACTGCCAAATTGCAGGCAGCCGGCAGGCAGCAGAAGTAGCCTGCAATTCTGCATTCCAACCACAGTGCCACCATGGCTCATTTAGTTTATTCAATGAGAGTTAAAATACAAAACACCAAAACACTTAAAAGAAGAAGAATAACAAAACAAGCAAAACGTTAAAAAGAAAAAAGTTCTTTAAAAAAAAAAAGGAAAAATGAGACTAACCCACAGACTCAAAATATCTCCCCTAGTTGAATGCTGATGAATGTAATACAACAGTGTTAGGTTCCCACCCCTCGAGAGGCAGGCCAAAAGAATGTTAAACTATTAAACTACTAAATCTATTTTAAAATTGTTAGCTTGTCATCTATATACAGTACCTCATTAATAACAAAATAGTTAATTGAAAAAAAAACAATAATAAACAAATTACATAAAGGTATAGAAGTAATAAGAATTATTATTAACAATAAAAGAAAGACAAAATTGAAATTCCAAAAACCTCTGTTGACAAACTATTATGGTAATCAACTCGTAGAAAAAATTGGCACGGTTTCAATCCCAAATTCTCCAAATATGAAACCTAAATGGTCCTTGTATTTACAAGGTACCAATTTTGATAGAGGAGAACCTCTGGGATGGTTGAATAAATTGCAGAATCCAGCAGAGATCATAATTCTATTTGCATTTATACACAGTATTTCTCTGTCACCATGTAAACACTCTAAGCATGAAAGAACAGTGAGTTTTAGAAGAAACTTCTTTCCAATGATGCCGCTTCTCTGCATCTTACAAAGTTCCTAATCTGCCACCAGAGAGATGACATGAAAGTACCTTTCTTAGGTACCAAGAAAAAGATTTATTAAAATCCAGGCAGAGTATAAAGGCCAAGAAGAAGGAAAACCTTGAAGGTCCCCCACACACACGCACAAAAAAAGAAAAGAGAACCACAAAGAAAAACAAGGAAGAAGCATCCAAAGTGAGTCAGCAGGGACTGAAAAGCATCTGGAAATTAAACTGCTTTATCTTGTTGGTGAGATTGCAGGATGGTAGGAGCTGTTCATACTTGTGAAGGAAGTATATTCCATAGAAAAATATCTCATAGTGTGTTGGCCAGTGGTGGGTTCTGGATCCTATTCCAACCGGTACGGTTGGAACGGGCCTGGCAGCGTCCACATGAATGTGTGCAGCACCTCTGCGAGCCTCTGCGATGCTCCAGCTGCTCAGCAGAGCATCGCACAGGTGATGTATGCGTTGTGCATGGAAACACTGAAGACTTAAAAGACTGGTAAGGAGTTTGGGTGGGCCCTCCAGAGCAGCATACCAGAACGGTATCCCGGGCTCCAGGCAGGCTCCGGTATGCCTGTACTGGGCTGTACCACCTGCAATCCACCACTGGTGCTGACTATTATAAAGAGGCCTAATATCTCCTCTAAGCCCCATGGACCTGATCAGGTGATGGGCTTCTCAACATGCTCTTATATGAGGACAGAGGCAGATAGAATTAACACCACTGATAATACTGCTGTCCTACAAAGGGACCTTGACTATGTGTCAGAATGGTCAAACAATTGGCAACTCCAAATCTCAACCAATGAATGCTTTGTCTTACACATTGGCAACAAAAAACAGAACACCAAATACAAGCTGGCTGGATACAACCTTGTAGACGACCCTCATTCTGTCAAGGACCTTGGAGTACTCATCTCAAATGATCTAAGCCCCAGATCTCACTCTAACAGCATTGCCAAAATGGCATTAAGAGTTGTCAATCTAATTTTGCAAAGCTTCTTCTCTGATAATATTGTACTAGGGCTTACAAAACCTTGGCCAGACCAATCCTCGAATACAGCTCATTTGCCTGGAATCCACACTGTATATCAGACATTAATACAATTGAATGAGACCAGAGGTATTTCACGAGAAGAGTACTCCACTCCTCTGCTCACAATAGAATACCTTATACCACCAGACTTGAAATTTTGGACTTGGAAAACCTGGAACTACACCGTCTACGGTCTGACCTAAGCATAGTACACAAATACTTCAGCTTCAACTGCAATAATACATGGGCAAACAATAGATTCAAACTCAAAGTAAACCGCTCCAGACTTGATTGCAGAAAATACAACTTCAGCAACAGAGTGGTCAATGCTTGGAATGCATTACCCGACTCTGTTGTTACATCATCAAACCCCCATAACTTTAACCTTAAACTGTCTACTGTGGACCTCACCCCATTCCTAAGAGTAATGTAAGAGGGCATGCATAAGCGCACCAACGTGCCTATCATCCCTGCCCTATTATCCCCACTTGTTCGTACCCATTTCCTGTGTTCATATACATGTTTATACTTATACCTGTTATCCCGTACATGTTTTGACAAATAAATAAAAATAAATAAATTATGTTAAGGTGCTGCTTGATGTATAAGTGTGAGAGAGTTTCTAACAAGCCTTCAAAGTAAATGGATAATTATAGGTAAGAATACTGCAGATTTAGACGGTGAGATCAAAGGAGCAAAAAAAAACCCCAAAAACGAATTCATAGCAATTTCAAATATGTGAACTTACAGGTAGACCTTAATTAAGGACTGATTGCTTAACAATCATTGACGGATCTGTCCAAAGCTATTTACAAGCTGTTTTCAGACCGATAACACACACATAGACACACACATACACAGAAACACAAGTGTCATGTGATCACATTTTGGACATTTGGAAATCAGTTCACCTTTACCATACTTTGTAGCATCTCAAAATCACATGGCTCAAATTTATGATGTTTTTTTTTAACCTTCTGATATTTACTTTCAATTTGTGGCAAAAATAAAACACACATTGAACTTGCTTAACAACCCATGCCATTCGCTTCACCACCACCACAAAAAAAAATGTAAAATCGGGTCCAGTCACATGATGCTTTGACTTATGATTGCAGAAACATATAGCGATAATTCTGGACTCAATTTTGGTCCTATGTTGAGGACTATCTATACTAAAAACAGTAAGAACAAAAGCTATCATAGAATAGAATAGAATAGAATAGAATAGAATAGAATAGAATAGAATAGAATAGCAGAGTTTGAAGGGACCTTGAAGGTCTTCTAGTCCAACCCCCTGCTTTGGCAGGAAACCCTACACCACTTCAGACAAATGGTTATCCAACATCTTCTTAAAAGATCTTCCTAGAAGACTAAACCATTCAGATTTAGGAGGAGGCATTTCTTTTGAACGATAAACTTTTTCCAGCATAGTGTTCATCTAATCTTTATGACATTTCTATAAATTGAACCCCTAAAAAGGCCAAAGAATTTGAAATGCAATCAGTATTCGAAATGGACTGCGGGTTAGTTGTGCTTCAATCATATTATTATTGGAAGAACATTAATTTCATTTGCTGGGCTTGTAATGTTGGCCATAACAATTTCTTATTCGGGGTAGGTTTTAAGAACAAATACAATTTAAAACAATAAGACATTTCATGGGGATGTGATAAATCTGCTGAATATTTTATCTGTTAATTTGTTTCCCAGACATGTAAAGGCCAACGAATCATAAAATGCCTCAAGGCGGATTTGTTAAAACAATAAGTGAATAGTAAAAAAGGAACCAAAATAGCAAGCAATTGCCTCGGGCCTACAAAGAATTAAAACAGTAATGGCAGTACTAGGCCCAAAATGGGGCATGTGGAGTATGTGATGCATCCCCCCTCTCCATGGCCCATTTTTGGTCCCAGGAGACTGAAGGGAAGCCTACTAGGCCCAAAATGGGGCATGTGGAGTATGTGATTCCCCCCCCCCCATGGCCCATTTTTGATCCCAGGAGCCCAGGAGGCTGCAGGGAGGCCTACTAGGCCCAAAATGGGGCACATGGGGGTGTGGCCTGTCCCTCTCGCAGCCTGTTTTTGGTCCCAGGTGGTTACAGGGAGGCCTGCTAGGCCCAAAACAGGGTGTGGGGTGTCACATACCCATGTGTGGGGGTGCGGGGAAGAGCAGGGGGGTCACATGCCCATACACAGTAGACCGGGGAGAGAGCTAGGGGGTCACAAATGCATATGCAGGGGGCGGGGTGGGTGGACACACACGCATTGCATTATGGGTGCAGGCGGGCACATACTTTCAGCACACGGCAACAAAAATGTTAGCCATCACTGCCCTAAACCGTGAAATGAAAGTCACATCGAAGAGAGATGGGTGGAAAATTAAACTAATCAATATATTTTATTTATGTGGTTTTGCCGAAAAACATAAGTAAACCCAAATGAAAAGATTTCCCATTTCATCCTGTTAATAATGTAAATACCATGCCATTCTCTTCCTGTGCATTGTTGTTATTTTACACTTCTAGGCTTCCAGTGCTGATACACCATGCAATTTTCACCTATTTTGAAAAAAAGATGGAGTGGGGGGGGGGGGGAAGACCTGTGGTTTTCACAGTGAGGAAATAATTTTATGAAAGCGAGTGGAAGGGAATGGTACAGATTACTCTTGAAGGCTTAGCCCACAGGTGGTTCTTAGCCTTTCAATACACACCTTGTGCAAAGTTTAGCGTGTTTCCCATTTAATATGAACCTGTTATGACACAGTATTAAGAAGAGCAATAGCAATAGCAGTGGACTTATATACCGCTTCATAGGCCTTTCAGGCCTCTCTAAGCGGTTTACAGAGAGTCAGCATATTGCCCCCAACAATCTGGGTCCTCATTTTACCCACCTTGGAAGGATGGAAGGCTGAGTCAACCCTGAGCCGGTGAGATTTGAACCGCTGACCTGCTGATCTAGCAGTAGCCTGCAGTGCTGCATTTAACCACTGCGCCACCTTGGCTCCTAGAGTAAGTAATAACCAACTTGAGGTCCAGAAGGCCAGATCATACATCTTTTCCATCTAAGCTATTCTTAGATGCATTCCAGTGTAACTTATTATCAGTGGTGGGATTCAGCCAGTTCGCACCTATTCAAGAAAACCGGTTGTTAATTTTCTAAGCAGTTGGGAGAACCGGTTGTTGGAAGAAATCTCATTTTGTTTTTTCCCCATTTTACAGGGCTAATCCTGTAAGGAAGGCAGGAAGGAAACATTCTGGTGTTGTTTCTAGCCTAATCTTTATTGCCCTGCTTACAGAAACTGCCTCTCTGGTTAACCCTTATTACATTGTAACAGCCAAGGCGAAGCGCCCACCGACCTGAGTGACACTGGGTTGGCCATGCCCACCCAGTCACATGACCACCAAGCCCGGCCTACCCAGCTGGTCATTAGAGCAGAGAACCGGTTGTTAAATTATGTGAATCCCACCACTGCCTATTATTATAAATATCTCCAGTAACCAGAATTGTACACTTCAGAGTTTTCTATAGTCATGTGCCTGGCATGACTAAACGGCGAAGGCGCACAAATGCTATTACTTTCCCACCAAAGGTGGTCCCTATTTTTTTACTTGCATTTTTACATGCTTTCCAACTACTAGGTTGGCAGAAGCTGTGACAAGTAACAGGAGCTCATTCCGTTACGCAGCATTAGGAATTCGAACAGCCGAACTGCCAAGCTTTTGATCAACAAGCTCAGCATTTTAGCCACTGAGCCACTGTGTCCCTTCATTCAAAAGCTTAAATGTATGGAAATAAGGCAACATTGAGAAAGAAGAAGGCAAAGATAAAAGCTTAAATATAAGCAAATAAGATTACATGGGCTTTGATTGTGTTATAATACCTAAGGGCTAAGAGATTAATTCAAATCTTTAATGAGGTCTGCAGTGCATGTTAAAGGTTTTGGTAGGAGTTCCAGAGAGAGGGAGAGAGAGACCACATAAATCGAGTTAATCTACTCTTAAACCTGCCATATTATGAAACTATTGTTGGCAAAGCGGTATGATCCATATGTGGTGCCCTCCAGCTATGTGGACTTTAATTCCCAGAATTCCCTAGCCTGTCAAATCATTACTAAGAATCCCGGGAATTAAACTTCACAGAGTTAGAGGTGGACCAATGTGAAGAAAGATGCCATAGCGGATAAGACTTTCTGAACAAATCAGGAATTACTTTTTATGCTTAGGCCATTGTAATTATCAGACTTTCAAAGAGTGATAATAATAGAACTTGATGAAAAAGCACCTTTTAAAAAAATTACTTACTGTCCCTATGTTTTACAAACAGCCTAGTACTGTGATGGAGAACTTATAGCATGCATTATCATCATCATCATCATCATCATCATCATCATCATCATCATCATCATCAGTTAAACTTATATATCGCTTCATAGGGCTTTCAGCCCTCTCTAAGCGGTTTATAGAGTCGGCATATTGCCCCCACAATCTGGGTCCTCATTTTACCCACCTTGGAAGAATGGAAGGCTGCGTCAACCCTGAGCTGGTGATATTTGAACCGCCGAGATGCAGAACTAGCAGTCAGCTGAAGTGGCTGCAGTACTGCACCCTAACCACTGCTCCACGTCAGCTCAGTAATATGGAAAAGCCCTCTTTTAACTTGCTTCAGTCTCATGGAGGTAACTATTCCACAAGTGATCCATAACAGGGAAGCAATTTCTTCCTTGTCCCTTTGATCTCCCTGTAGTGGGACTTATTTTATTTTATTTATTTTATTTAGTCAAACATGTACAAGATAACAGGTATAAGTATAAAGGTAAATATGAATACCGTAAATGGAGACAATAGGACAGGGAGGGCAGGCACGCTGGTGTGCTTATGCACGCCCATTGAAGACCTCGGCTCTTTCTTGTGCCACCTCGGCTCTTTCATGCATCCTAGAGGTGGCACACAAGACCCTCTCTGTGGGCATGCACACCATCGCCAGCTGTTGGTCTGGCATCAGAGGTGGGTTCCTACCAGTTTGCACCTATTTGGTAGACCCAGTTCATCAAATCTATCGAACCGGTTAGAAGAGGTTCCACCAGTGGACCCAGAAAGCAGGCCACACCTACAGAAGAGGTTCTAAATTTTTTTGAAACCCACCACTGGTCCTTGGATATGATTATTCTACACTATCATGCTCATATTTATAAAACTCAGTGCCTCTGTGAAAGGTAAGGATGACTACTGCGTTTGTGGTGCAATCAGAACATTGCGTGTGTTGAAGTTTTTTTTTTCTCCTTTATTTGTATGCCGCCCTTTTCCCTGGGGGGACTCAGGGCGGCTCACAATTCAAAAAGTGGGAGGGAAAGACAAACAGTATTCCAGCATGGAGACAAAACAACATATTAAAAAGAGAACACAACAGTCACACAATTCGGGTGGTGTTAGAATCTTAACCCCAGGCCAGCCGGGACAGCCAGATCTTTAAAGTGGCACGGAAGGACTGGAGGGTGGTGAGGGTCCGAATCTCCATGGGGAGTTCGTTCCAGAGGGTCGGAGCAGCCACCGAGAAGGCCCTCCTCCGTGTAGTTGCCAGTTTGCACTGGCTGGAAGATGGAATTCGGAGGAGGCCTAATCGATGCGATCGTATCGGTCTAGCGGAGGTAATTGGCAGTAGGCGGTCTCTCAAGTACCCAGGCCCACTACCATGAAGGGCTTTATAGGTGATAAATTCACAAGTTGTTTTAACGCAAACCAAAGATGCCTTTTAAAAAACAAGTTTACATCATATTCTTATGCATGCCAGTGCTGTGTGTGAGGTAATTTAAGGTGGTTCTGACAAGTGTCGTCGGCATCTTCATATCCGGTCACATGGGCAGCAAGCCACTCCTGCAAAGGAGGCCACATCCACAGAGTAGGTTCGAACAATTTTTGAAACCCACCACTGTCTGGCATGCATGTGTGCAATGGCTAGCTGCTCTTCTGGGTTCCGTCATGTGCATGTGCCAAATGGCCAGCACGCAGGCATGTAACGGAAACCAGAAGAGAGCAGCGGTCTGGAGTGCATATGAACAATGGAACCTGGAAAGCAGCTGGCCACTGCATGCTTTCACACCAGCCAGCTGCTCTTTTCTGAATTCCGGTGCTCCAGCTTGCATGCACGCAGTCCAGTTTGGGAACTCAGTGCCGTAAAGGTTAGCCATCACTGGCCTAGTAAAACAGTGGTCCTTATTTTGGGTGAAGAAGGATCTCCTCTCTTTCTGAAGCGGCTTCCTGATGTTGCCACACAGCTGATCACATCTGTGTGGCCATTGGTGATCAGGGAAAGAAAATGGTTGCATAACCACAGTGCATTAAGGAAGGAACAAGCAAAGGCTCACACATATTGTGTTTTTTTTCTTTTCTTTTAAAAAACAGTTTTCTCAGAATATTATCAAAAACTGCTACAAATCAAAAATATTTGATTACGGTCAGCATTTGTAAGAGTTCCGTGGAGTCCAGCTCTGCACTTCGTCTGGTTTTTGTGAAATGATAGGAAAGGCTAGAAAAGGATTAGAACTCAGGAATGTGAAAAGGATTGCAAGAATATATAGGCAAACAGGAATCTGTCCAAGGTCCTGAAACCTCACACACTGGAAAGTTCTTTGTAGCTCCAAGCCATGCAAAACACATTTATTTTAAGTTAGGACAATCATGACTGCAGGCAATAGCAGAAACTGACACCTAGATGATCCTGACATTTTATATTCGAATATTAATTCCCCCAATAGAAGAGAATATGTATCTCAGGATTGAACTGTGGAGGTTTTTAGTTGTCTGAGCTTGGTTGCTCCCTTGCAAACAATTCATTATCTGACCAGGTGATGTCATCAGTGCAAATGATGACATTAATAGGTTGCAGCAAACCCCATTGTCAGGCCTGCAGCTGGTTCCTTTTGGGATCTTTGGCCTGCCACACTAATATTCTATTCTACTATGCTGTTTCATTAGTGGGGAATTGGGAGGGGGAATAGTAAGGAGTAGAAGGTGATGTTGTCAAAATAAAATTCCTTTCTAGAATCCAAGGTCATCCTTTGTCTCTGCACCTCTGCACCTGACTGGAACTGGATGGGTGGAACTGCCAGCATGGACTTGTGAGTGTGGGAGAAAGATCATGAACTCTCAACTGGGTGGGGAAAACCAGGAAGCTCAGATTCGGGTTTTCACAGATGTGACAACATGACTCTCTTAATAAATTGGAACGTTGAGCAATACTTTGCCTTGGACTCTGATTTAATTTTGGATGTTATTTGGAACCCTGACACCCATCTTCATTTGCCCTGATGATGTTACCTAGTTGGGTGATGAAATGTCTTGAAGCAAACAACCAAGCTGTTGCTGTGTGGCTCATGTGGTAAGACGCTGAGCCTATGCCTCGTTGAGGTCAACAGCTCGGTGGCTTAATTACCGTGTGCAAATAAACTCCATAGGGACAGGAAAGGAGCTTCCCCTGATTGCCTACTGGCTTTCAGGAATCCTGTGGGTAAGACAACACTGCCCAAAAAAATTCCTTTCACAGAGGCCACCTCGGTGATCCCTGGCTAACACGTGCCGTATGGTAATAATAATAATAAAAATCAAGAATTCCACCATTCATAGATCGGTTACTCATAATATAACTAAATTTTGCTGCATCCTATAGAAAAGACACAACTGATTGATATGTCCTGTTAATTTTACAATTTATTTATATCTATGCAGCCAATTGGGTTTTTACTATGTATTGGTCTTTAACAATAAAGACATTTTATTTGATTTTAATCACTGGGACTACAACTTTCTGAGAACTGGTAGCCTTAATTGTCCTAAATGACAACAGGCTGCATGTGGCTTAGCTAAATTAATTTCACTTTCTATTTTAGCATAAAGTGACATTTTTTAGAGTAGAAATAAAGCAACATATGGATAAAGTAAAAGTTTCGCATGGTGTCCCATTGGCAGACTGATTCAGTTCTCTCAACTACCATGAATTTTTGTTTGAATAGGAATGTATCTATCTAGGCCAGACCGACAGACTGACATTGTAACTGTGAGCATGTATGCACACACTCACAACATACAAATACACACAAAAAAGAACCTTCCTTGCAGAAGCTCTTCAGATTTAATCATCAAATTTAAACCTGCTTTTTGACAACAGGATGCAGGGTTTAATATCAAGACAGAAGCCGATGCAAATGGACACTAATTCATTTGCTAATGATCAACTTCTCTCAAAAAGGAAAGACATCAGTGGTTTCATGCCCATTTGTTGTGATCCACTAGCAGCCTGCAGAGCTGGCAGTGGAGTTGGACAGTGACGAAGTTGGGGAGGAACATGGGACAGTCCTGAAGTCTGGGGAAGGCTCAGATGAAGGCTCTGCATTGGAGGCAGAGAGGGGGCCAGGGCCATCTGGGAGTTATGTCCTGCCTCTGGAGCCTCCAGAGTCAGATAGCAGTGAGGCAGAGGAACAGATTCCCCCTGTTCCCACTGTGCGCATGAGCAGAGCTTCCAGAAAGTAAGAACAATTAAGACAAAAGGGATGACTCGGGAGTAAGGCTTGGAAGTGATTGGCCCTTCCCATAGGACATAAAGGAGGAGCAAAGGCAAGTGAGCCTTTTCAGGAAGCTACTTGGTTCGTGGTGGTCAGTTTACCTTCTGAAGCTCTGTTTTGACTCATTGCTCCATGTGGCTTTGCCAAACTAATTGCCAATTAAGTCTTTGGCAGTATCTCAAGGAAGATAAAGATGGATGCTTAACAGTCTTATCCCAAAGGACTTTGGCAGCCTACTGTAGAACTCTTTACAACTATGTGGGACACATTACGGGCTGTGAATGAACAGAATTCACAATTTGAAATAAAAAGAGGGTTTTGGGGTCTAAGTGTGTGCTTTTTATTGCATTAGGAAGCCTAGGTCAGAACACCATTTTTGAAAGAATAGAAAATGGCTGTTGAACTGTTTTAGTTGTTGTGAGAGGAATGGATTTGCTTTTATCAGATCAATAATACTTTGACCAAGAATCAATTACACTGACAAGGCTGCTGCTATTGCAACAAGAAGAGAGCATAATTAAATTTCATTCTAGAGTCTTTCAATGTTAAAATAGGAGAATGGATGTGCAAAGACATAAGCTCTTTAGCTTGTGGACATTTCATTCATTCATTGATGCATTAATCCATTCATAGATAGTTACATAATATAAACATAGAAACATAAAGTGGTTATCGGGATGCCAAGAACAAAATAATGTAGATAATGTTTTTTTTCTCTTCACAGCTTTTAAATCTAAATACAATGAAACTGCACTCAATGTCATGGATCTAAATCATAAACTGTGTTAGAGCTTAAGTCTCAAAATTATTGCATTTTATTTATTCACTGATTCGTCTTTTCAATAAAAGATGCTCAGTACAAACAGCAATATTTATACTTTTAATAGCAATAGCAATAGCAATAGCAGTAGACTTATATACCGCTTCATAGGCCTTTCAGGCCTCTCTAAGCGGTTTACAGAGAGTCAGCATATTGCCCCCAACAACAATCTGGGTCCTCATTTTACCCACCTCGGAAGGATGGAAGGCTGAGTCAACCCTGAGCCGGTGAGATTTGAACCGCTGACCTGCTGATCTAGCAGTAGCCTGCAGTGCTGCATTTAACCACTGCGCCACCTTTTAAAAGGCACTTACTGTACATCAAGTGAATTTTCATTCAGAACTTCAGTTTTGAGTTATTTGTCCAGAAAATGAGGCAAGCAGGGTGATTTACATTAAAACCATTTGTGGATAACTTTCATAAAAAATGGCATGCAAAGCTTCCATATGTTACCAGTGTCAGGGTTCCAAATAGCATCCAAAAGTAAATCAGAGTCCAAGGCAAAGTATTGCTCAAAGTTCCAATTTATTAAGAGACCCATGTTGGCACATCTGGGAGAACCCGAATCTAAAAGCTTCCTGGTTTTTACCCACCCAGTTAAAAGTTCCAGATCTTGCCCCCACACCCACAAGTCCATCACACGGTCCAATCTCCCACTTCCGTGCTGGCAGTTCCATCCATCCAATTCTGGTCAGGTGCAGAGGTGCAGAGACAAAGGATGACCTTGGCTTTCTAGAAAGAATTTTGTTGTGACTACATAGAATGTGATTTCTTACAACCCCCCTCCCCATTTTCCCACAATAGAAAATGCATAGCAGAATAATAGAAAATAGGGAAGGCCAAAGACCCAAAAGAAAAGATGGTTGCACTAGATTTCATGAAGATAAACATTGACATTTGCTGTATCTATTTTTAAAAAAACTCTGGAAGAAAATTCATAAAAAGCACGGTAAATTAGGCTAGATTTTTCACATCTCTAATGAGAACCTGTTCTGCAAATTATTTCGCCTTGAAACAATTCCAGCTACATATCTGGTTGGTGAAAGACAAGATTACTCAATCAAGCACTAAAAAAAACACCCCTGTACAAAATCAAAGCAACGATTCGCCGGTTTTTGGAACAAAGACGGTCGCTTGAAAGAAGATGCAGAGACACAAGACCTTTCCATACAGTATATTGCAATACTTCCAATTCCTTTGCTGGCAGCTGCTCTTACCCAACTCTCCCACACAGCGTCTATTCTAATTCTTTTGTCCTCCAGCTCCGCTGCTCACTGAGGCAAGTAATTAGAGTACCAAATAATAGAGCCAAGCTTCCCAATTAACTTTCAATATGGTTGTCTCATTGCCAGTGGCTAAAACAATGATAGTAATGTGAAAGAATCTATATTCTTCCTTGCTAAACATAAATTGGAAGCAATGATTCGTTGAGAACCAGATGCAGCTCCTTTCTTCCCAAACCTTTATTTTTGTGCAATGGATACACTCCAGTCAGCTCACCTTAGTACAACTCCGTCCATGACAGGAAACATGTAGATGTTATCAAGGATAAATCTTGTTGTGAAATTATAGCATCCCTGAAATGGAAGGACTTATTTCAGCCACTGAACCTAACTGGTTGTTTAGGGTAGTTTCTAATCTTCATCGTTTTTGTTGCCATTCTATGAACCTGCCCCAGTTTGTCAGACTTTCTTAATGTTTCCAGAACTCGTCAATATTCATTATAGGTGTAGAATGGAGCAATCTATTTTTGATTTATTAGACACTATCAATTCTTCAATTGATAGTGTCTTATCAATCAATTCTATCAATTCATCAATATCAATTCTTTATGACCCCATGGCTAAACCTTTTCTAGAATTATTTCTCCCCTTTCTGGCCTTTCAGCTCTTCAAGTATGCACCCATCACCACTGAAATGGAGTTATGAAAGTGTACTGCTGGTTGAACTTTTCTCTTCACTTTCCCCAATATTATAGACCTCTCACTACAGTGGGTCTTTCCATAACATATCCAAAATATTATAAATTATCCTGATAATTTTGCCATGAACTCTGAATTGATTTGTTCTATGATAATTTTTCCCTATCAGTACCCTCTG
Organism: Thamnophis elegans; assembly: GCF_009769535.1. NCBI lineage: Eukaryota > Metazoa > Chordata > Lepidosauria > Squamata > Natricidae > Thamnophis > Thamnophis elegans. The sequence goes on along the minus strand of NC_045546.1, from coordinate 13,655,695 downwards.
GAATCTTTCCAAAGTTCAAAAACTTTCCAAAAGTGTTTCTTTCCTGTTTCTTTCAAGTCCACAATTCATATCCATAGAGGATCACAGGTTCAGAACTGCCTGAACTAATTCTGACATTTGTAAATATATCACCAACTCTGAATATCATTTCCAAAGCCTTCATTCCTGCTCTACAAACCATTAGTCAGTAGGGTATTTCTTGAAGAGTCTAAAATTTCTTAAATAAGAATTATATCAATTCAGCCTAAAGTGACATTTCCCTTCTTCACAGCTGCATCTGGCTACATTAATCGTGTTATTGCTTGTGATTCCATTTCCTTTAATTTACATAATTATTAAAGTACAATTTCAATAAACTTTTCACACATAAGTGTTGCAATTTCATGCTTCCTTTCAAGCCCACTTGGCCAAGCAAATAATCTTTTATCCTACAAATATGCATTTCATTTATTTGTTTTAAATGAATAACTCCCTTTTAATTTTCATGCTATAATTTTAGGTTCAGTTCTCTATTCCCTCAAGTTCACTTCCAATATTATTGTTGTTGTTGTTGTTGTTGTTGTTGTTATTTTCAGAATATCAACTTCTCCAATCAATCTTGAACATCTGCAAATGCTGCAGATGTTTGCCTTATCAGCCACTTATTAATAGAAAATTTTGAAGAGCATCCTATGGAACCGGAAAAGCTGCGGCACACACTTGATAACTCTGTTCTGTCCTGTCCATGAATGAAACTGTTTTCTGCCAATCTCTTGAGACAAGTGTGCCTGATCACACAAGTAGCCCTTCACTTCCTATTATAACCATCAAGTGGTCAAAACACAAGTGGTTATGAATCAATTATTCTTTCGCACACACATTTTTCTTCCTTTGAAATCCTGTCTACCCTCTTCTCTCACTTATGATGATAAAAGAAAGCAATGAGATAGCATGAATACTTCTGCTGACGTTCATGTTCATGATTAATAGGAATCTTTACAAGGGAAAACATGAATCTGCATACATACAGGAGGTCGAACAAGTAGCCTTGTGTCTTGAACTAAATACACTCAGAACCATAGAAATGGTGGTGGATTTAAGAAGAAACCTCCTATACTACCACCTCTTACAATACTAGACAGCACAGTATTAACAGTAGAGTTTCTAGGTTCTATCATATCTCAAGACTGAAAATGGACACCTAACATCAAAAACCTCATCAAAAAAGCACAACAAAGAATGTTCTTTCTGTGCCAACTCAGAAAGCTCAACCTGCCCCCAAAAGCGGCTGATTCTGTTCTACAGAGGAGTTATTGAGTCTGTCATTTGTACCTCCATAACAATCTGGTTTGGCTCTGCAGCCCAACAAGACAAACACAGATTTCAACAGATAATTAGATCTACAGAAAAAAATAATTGCTATCAATCTGCCTTCCATTGAGGACCTGTACACTGGATGAGTCAAAAAGAGGGCTGTGAAAATATCTACAGACCCCTCATATCCTGGACATAATTTTTTTCAACTTCTGCCCTCAAAAGAATGCTATAAGGCACTGCCCACCAGAATAACTAGACACAAGGAGTTTTTTTTTCTTCTGAATGCCATCACTCTGCTTAACAACTAATTCCCACAACACTGTCAAATAATTTACTAAGGCTGTATTACTATTCTTCTCTTCTTTCCTAGTACTGTATATACTCGAGTATAAGCCTAGTTTTTCAGCCCACTTTTTGGGCTGAAAAAAGCCGCCTCGGCTTATACTCGAGTCAGTGAAAAATTTGCCCAAAATGGAGGAGAAAAAGGGGCGGGGCCATGCCGCTGGGTGACACTCGTGAATGGCCCAGTGCCCCTGTGAGTTTCCCCTCCCTCTGTGTCAGTTTGCCGCGCAGCGCGCACCGCACCATCCCCCCTCCTCACGTTCTAATGTAATGCAGGGCTGTCTTACGATTCCCCTTCCTCCCCCTCCTGCCGCTCTGCAACAATGTCCCATCTCCTCCTTGTTATGGCAAGCAGCCACATAGCGATGTCCCACCTCCTCTGGTACAGTGATCCAATGATAGGAATCACTGTGCCGTGTGTCATAGGAGGCGGGACATCGCTCCCGCGGCTGCACGGGACATCATCATCACAGCGGGACATCAGCATCATGAGGTGAGTGAAGTATTTCATTGAATACACCGCTAGTTTACTGTTTTTCTTTGAAATAAATATTCAAAAACATTATTGGTATCTATTTTTATTTTTGAAATTTACCGGTAGCTGCTGCATTTCCCACCCTAGGCTTATACTCGAGTCAATAACTTTTCCAGTTTTTTGTGGTAAAATTAGGTGCCTCGGCTTATATTCGGGTCGGCCTATACTCGAGTATATACGGTATCTATCTTTTCCCACTTATGACTATAATGATGTTGCTTGTATCTTTTAATTTATATTATTTTATTTGTTTACTAGTACAATTTGATAGCTTATTAGTAACCTTGGCCATCACTAAGTGTTGTATCTTTTTATTCTTGATGAATGTATTTTATTCTCCTTATGTACACTGAGAGCATATGCACCAAAGACAAATTCCTTGTGTGTCCAATCACACTTGCCAATAAAGAATTCTATTATTCTATTCTATTCTATCCTATCCTATCCTATCCTATCCTATCCTATCCTATCCTATTTTCAGCTCTTCTATTTGTTTATAAACAAGGATTCTTGAACAACATAGTTGATAAATGACTCTTTTAATCTGCAGATGGTTGTGGTGGTGGTGGTGAAGATTTTCAATAAAAGTCTTATTTCCTTTAATTGGCAACTTCTGTAATTTAAAAATTATAACATTAAAAGCTGAGAAATATTTACTATTTATTTCTTTTTGTAGACACCTTTATTCTGTCTTTATTTATTTATAAGTAACTCAAGACAGTGAACATACATAATATATGTTCCTCCTCCTATTTACCCCCACAACAAAGAACCCTGTAAGATGGGTTGGGTTGAGAGAGAGGAACTGGCTCAAAGTCACCCAGCTGTCTTTTTTTTGCCCACACATAAATACTGTTCAATTACAATTGAGTAATTTCCATAATTTTAGGGGGGGGGAATCAAATCCTCTTGAATGTCTGAAAATAACAATAAAGAAGAAAAGGTATGGGTGAAGATAAATTATTTATGTAAATATGCAAAGTTTGACAATCTCATCCCCAATAATTTGTAGAATTTTTAAAATATTATTTATTATTATTTTATTATCCATAATCCGACTTATTATTTTTACAATGAACTCCAGATGGTGAATGTATCCAACACACCTTGCTCCTCAACCAATCCACAAAAGCCCCTTCCCCAACCAGCACTTCACCTCCCAATGACCCTCACCTGATGACCCCCCCCATCACAAAACCCATCACAAAACTCTCACTGATGACTCACACCTTACCCATCACAAGACCTACTGGCCACACTGATATCTCCTAAACTCCACTAAAGATGTTAAGATGAAACAAACCCACAAGCTCAGAGAATGAACCTTCACCCTCTTCCTTCTCCTCCTATTTTCCCCACAACAACCCAGTGAAGTGAAGTGAAGTGAGGTGAGCTCAGAGAGAATGACTGGCCCCATATGTCTTTTATGGCTAAGTCAGAACTTGAAGTCATATTTTCCTATTTTCTAATCTGGTGCCTTAACCACTTGACCAATATATATATATATATATATATATATATATATATATATATATATATATATGTATGTATGTATGTATGTATGTATGTATGTATGTATGTATGTATGTCTGTCTGTCTGTCTGTCTCTGTCTGTGTGTGTTTATTTGTGCTGATAAATAAATAAAGGGAGACACAAATAAAAAAACACAAATATAACAAAGGCAACAGTAAAAATATTGGGTTTCTGTCATGATGGACTCTTGTGACGAGCCGATTGACAGATGATGGAAGCAGTTAGCTTCCTCCCATAATTGGGGCTTACCAGGGGTTGTAAAAATCTTATATTCGATTCCCAACAAGGGTGTGGCTAGCTGATGAGAGCTAAATAGCTTGAAATAGATCTATACTAGTCTCCCTTTATTTATTTATCAGCATAAATATAATAAATCTATCTATCTATCTATCTATCTATCTATCTATCTATCTATCTATCTATCTATCTCTATCTATCTATCTCCCCCTCCCCCTCTCCCCCCTCCCTCCCTCTCTCTGTCTCTGTCCCTCCCTCCCTCTCTGTCCCTCTCCTTCTCCCTGTCTCCCTGTCATACATATGGATATGACTATATGTTTAAAAGAAATGGAGTAGCAGAGGCTGCTATACTATAGAAAAAGTTCTGGGTATTTTCTTCATCTTATTAGATGCAATTTATACTATCCACATAGGCAGGCTGAAATGCTGGAGGTGCATTCAACTCACAAATCTGTGGCAGTTTCTCACTATTCAGAAGTGGGAAGTACCTTTAGGAAGTCTTAAAAAGAGGCCTTTTTAAAACACCATTTTAAAATCAAAGAAGAATTGAATGTCCTCATCCCACATCACCATTCCTTGCATGCTTTCCCTTCATCCCGTTTAGTGTCCTAACAGCTGCCACCCCACTTGTTTAGCATGCCCTTAAAACACCCCCTAACTAGGCCCACTGTTTCCAAAAAAGCTGCAGCTTCTTTGACAGAATTGTCCTTTCCAAACGTCCCATGGAGGCATATACATTGTGCATGACCTGATTAGGGCTTTCAATATTTGTAATCCAGAATAAACTAATAGGATTAACATAGTACCATACTGTTAATCAAGAGCATAAAAGGTAAAGTTTAAAGAAGAGGGACCTCTCTTTATTTCTAAGGCCCAGGGGAATAAAAAAAAGAGAGCTATATTTATCACATTCGAGTGAGCTCGATTTAACAATATAATTATTTTACCTCAGCACGGAGCTGGTTTTACATCCTTCCTATGGAGCTGGCTTTACACGATAAACTTCCCTGTGTTTGATTATATTTGTTTCACAGGCAATCCGCTCCGTGAAGTTAACACACACGGCTAAATACTGCAGCACACGGTGAGGGGAGAACCATGCCTCAAGGCAGCTGCAGGGCTCAACTGTTGGACCTATATGCCATTGTCTCATTCTCCCCCTCTCTCAAGGGAGTTCGCAATGTGGATCACATTGTTCAGAAGCTATCAAGTGGAGAAAAGAGCTTGTTGCGTTACCTTTAAAGCAATGGCACCAGGGCATGCAGAGATCTCCTTATTAAGCTTTCTTCTTGGATAAGAATATATTTTCAGACAATAGAGCATGTATTTGTTCCTTCCACTCTACTGCCTCCATTCTGTTGCTCCCTCTGGACCAGAAGTACACAAATATAACTGGGACACAGTGCACTGTTCCGTTAACACTGTGAGTTTGCTTTGAAATGACTCCATGACTTTTTAAAAAGTTGTATAACTGACACCATGAGGCTTCCTTCTCCCTTATGAAATAGATCTAGACAAATAAACACACACACACACACACACACACACACACACACACACACACACACACACACAATCTCCTTCAAGGATGAGCTCAGTTTAGCACAGTTTTTCAGCTCAGAACACAAGCACCACTTCATCCACATTGGTTCAGAAAGAAGTCCTCACAGAAGTTGTTAACACATTGAGGGGGAAGACATAAAATGGTGACCTTGGATGTTGTTTACATGTTAACGAGTGGTGTGCTGCTTAAAAGAAAACCCCCACATGGTTGAGATCTGGAGAAACAGTGCTTTCATTCCCTGATGTTAATTGAAGTGTATCTGAAGTATTATGCTTAGAATGAAGTGCTACTTTTTAAAGAAGGATATTGACACTGTTGAACTGTGTCAAAACAAAAAAAAATACCCAACACTTGGCTGGGTTAATGAGAGGACTGGAATTCAAGTCGTTAAGAACTAATTGAAAGAGCTAAATATGTTGAGCAATAGAGAAGGGAAGATTAGGTGGAGGCATTAAGCATATTTAAATCCTTGAAATTGAGTCATAGAGCAAAAGGAACACTCCTGTTTTCTACTAAACCAGAGAATAGAACTACAAGTATTTATTGAAGATGCAGATTTTACTAAGCACTGAGGGGGTTGTCTTAACAATAACAACTACTTGACCATGAAACAGCTTGCCTTGACATAGGTGGGGTTTTCCTCATTAAAAAAAAAATTAAGTGCAAGCTGCCTACATTGTGTTCTGGACTGCAAAAATTTCAACAGCTCTTACCTTACTAGTTTTCAGAAAGACCATGTCAGGAATATAACCATTTTGATAGGTTTTATATGGGTTGCATTGTTGTCAACTATTGGATTTTGGTGTTGGTGGGTGTATGTATTTAGTAAACAATATATCAAAATGTTGGAGTTCTTGAAGATAGTTTGCTCAAACAATTTGAACATGATTTGATATTATTTATGTTTTTAACTGGTTTGTGGATGCTGCCAAGTGTTGTTAGCCATTAGAATGTCCTATAAATTCAGCAAATAAAAATGAGCATTGAAAAATGTCATGATCTGTAGCCTAATTCCTAAATATGACTAATATAAATTACATTTAGAGATTTTTATTAATATTTGTAGGCCGCCCTTTTCCCTGAGGGGACTCAGGGCGGCTCACATAAAATCAGGGAGGGGGAATACAAACATTGACATAGAGACATATAATAAAATAGCAAGCAACATACATTCATCATTCGGGAGGGGCGCCTATCCTTGTCCCCAGGCCTGACGGGCTAGCCAGTTCTTAAGGGCTGTGCGGAAGGCCTGGACGGTGGAGAGGGTACGAATCTCCACGGGGAGCTCGTTCCAAAGGGTCGGGGCTACTACTGAGAAGGCCCTCCTCCTTGTAGTTGCCAGCCGGCACTGGCTGGCCGATGGAATACGGAGGAGGCCTAATCTATGAGATCTTATTGGTCGCAGGGAGGTAATTGGCAGAAGGCGGTCTCTCAAGTATCCAGATCCACTACCATGCAGGGCTTTATGGGTGACTAATAACACCTTGAAGCGCATCCGGAGATCGACAGGTAGCCAGCGCAGCTCGCGGAGGATAGGTGTTATGTGGGTGAACCGAGGTGCACCCACGATCACTCGCGCGGCCGCGTTCTGTACTAGCTGAAGTCGCCGGATGCTCTTCAAGGGCAGCCCCATGTAGAGCACATTGCAGTATTCCAGCCTAGAGGTCACAAGGGCCCGAGTGACTGTTGTGAGAGCCTCCCGATTCAGGTAGGGTCGCAACTGGCGCACCAGGCGAACCTGGGCGAATGCCCCCCTGGTCACAGCCGTCAAGTGGTGGTCAAACGATAGCTGTGGATCCAGGAGGATTCAGGCTCTGTTTCATGAACCCTTAAATACCCAAAGGAGAAAATTGCAAAACTGTTCCTTGAAATCTTATTCTGTCAACCCAGTTTCCCTTTCTTTCTTCGGTTTTGCTGTGCAATGCACCATTTCTAAGAATGGTTACGGAGTCTGTGTAAGGTAAATTTAAAGGTTCCCCTTTGCACATACGTGCTAGTCATTTCCAACTCTAGGGGGCAGTGCTTATCTCCGTTTCAAAGCCAAAGAGCCAGCGCTGTCTGAAGATGTCTCTGTGGTCATGCTGCCATCATGACTCAACACCGAAGGCACATGGAACACTGTTACCTTCCCACTAAAGGTGGTTCCTATTTTTCTACTTGCATTTTTTTACATGCTTTTGAACTGCTAGGTTGGAAGAAGCTGGGACAACTAGCGGAGCTCACTCTGTTACGCGGCACTAGAGATTCCAACCGCTGAACTGCTGACCTTTCTGATCGACAGCCTCAGTGTCTTAGCCACTGAGCCACCGGGTCCCACCAAGTCTGTGTAGAATAATTAAAATGGGAATAAAGGCAATGCTTGATATTAGAATGGCATTGAGTTTTCCCACTTTTTAAAGAACAGCATGGTTCAATAAAATAAAAATAAAAATATAAAATAAATAAAATAAAATAAAAAAAAATAAAATAAAAATAAAAATTAAATAAGAACATGGCAACAAGGCCGTTGGGTGGTTGGTGCCCACAGAGGCACTTCCCACAAATGTATGCAATTTTGATTTTTTGATTTTTGATTTTATTTAGCATTTATAGGCCGCCCTTTTCCCTGAGGGGACTCAGGGCGGCTTACAATAGTAAGGGAAGGGGAGTGAAAGACAAAATACAAAAAAAATGTGAAATAACTAAAAAGTACTAAAACACAACATTCACTCAGCATTCGGGAGGGGCAGAAGAGTTTATCCCCAGGCCTGACGGGCTAGCCAGATCTTGAGGGCTGTACGGAAGGCCTGGACTGTGGTCAGGGTACGAATCTCCACGGGGAGATTGTTCCATAGCGTCGGAGCAGCAACTGAGAAGGCTCTCCTCCGGGTGGTCGCCAGTCGGCACTGACTGGCGGATGGAATACGGAGGAGGCCCGCTCTATGCGATCTGATGGGACGCAGGGAGATTATTGGCAGGAGGCGGTCTCTCAGATAGTCAGATCCACTACCATGGAGCGCTTTATGGGTGGTAAGTAAGACCTTGAATTGCACCCGGAGATCTACAGGCAGCCAGCGCAGCTCGCGGAGGATAGGTGTTATGTGGGCGAACCGAGATGCGCCCACAATCACTCGCGCGGCCGCGTTCTGTACTAGCTGAAGTCTCCGGGTGCTCTTCAAGGGCAGCCCCATGTAGAGCACATTGCAGTATTCCAGCTTAGAGATCACAAGGGCTCGAGTGACTGTCGTGAGAGCCTCCCGATTCCACAAGGCAGATCCTTTGTTACAATGGCATCAAACACAGAAATCCTAACATTAGCTTGTTTCACTGGAGTTGCACAACTCCACAGTCGGGGGGAAAAAAATAGCCACTTCTCATCAATGGCCATACATAATCAAGGACAAGAAAGCCTTGATTATTTAATTGAATAACAAATCATTGGTTTTTTTAAAAATAAAATAATAAATTTAAGGAGGTGAGATTTTTAAATCTTGAACATTTTAAATTTCACCACAAGATCTAGCTTCTCCGTGTACAAAGTTAGCACCCACCTCTGAATGAAATATGAAATGAAATATTTGAATGAAATATTTTGGGAAATATTTAAAAAGGCAGAATGCTATATTTTCCCTAAAGGAGAAACTGCTCTTGGAGAGCAGCCCCCACCTTTCTTAATAGCTCCAGCAGGACTGGACCAGTATATTCAGTGGTGGGATTCAGCCAGTTCGCACCTGTTGAGGAGAACCAGTTGTCAACATTCTAAGCCGTTCGGAGAACCGGTTGTTGGAAGAAATCTCCTTTTGTTTTTTTCCACTTTACAGGGCTAATCCTGTAAGGAAGGCAGGAAGGAAACCTTCTGGCGTTGTTTCTAGCTTAATCTTTATTGCCCTCCTTACAGAAACTGCCTCTCTGGTTAACCCTTAGTACATTGTAACAGCTAAGGCAAAGTGCCCATCGACCTGAGTAATATTGAGTTGGCCACGCCCATCCAGTCACATGACCATTAAGCCCTGCCTACCCCAGCTGGTCATTAGGGCAGAGAACTGGTTGTTAAATTATTTGAATCCCACCACTGAGCCTATCTACAAGACAAAAGACCTTCAGCTCCAGGGTGATGGGATTAGCCTTCACTCAAGATCCAAGCCAGGGCAAAGTCATTAAGACACAATAGGAATTGCCCAAGACCCTTTCAGAACACAAGCCTCTTCATTACATCATCCAGCAAGCTTCAACCAAGCTTTGAGTCAAGACCCTATGACCCCTGCTATGACCCCTACAGCAGCCAATAGCTTGCCCAGGAACAGGAAGCTCAAGTTCAAATCCCAAGAGAGGGTATAAATAACCCTCTCTCTCAGCTGCACCAGGACCATGTGCTTGATGGTCCCCTGCTTCATTAAACCATCTTTCCTATCAACCTTCATGTTTCCAGTGCCTTTCTCCCTGCCTGGAACTGAACCAGATGGATAGTTTCTTCCAACATTCCTAAGTACCAGAGTTTGATATCTCTGCTGGATATTTCTTCATGTCTCTTACATTGTATCAATGCCCATCTATCAGATACAAGAGTCAAAGATAACCTTGAGCTAATAATCTCTATGATATTCCTGGCGACCTCTTGTTTCCTGCTCCATTCCGCAGACTTTGCATTCCCTGATGGACTTTTAGCTACCAGTTCAAATGCTGTTTAGCTTTCTAAAGATTGGGCCAAGGGCAGCTACGTGCTGCCATCTGCTGGGACCATCTGTCATGCAGCACATTGCTAATGTAAATAATAAAGCAAGAAAAAGAAAAGGTTGAATAAAATAAGACTCCAGGGATCTATTTTGTAAACCCCTCCTTCCAGTATGAGGAGTTTAAGTGGTGGGGAGGGAGGACTACCTGAAGGTAATAGCCATGATTAAAGTCCCCTACTTATAAGTTTGTACTAGGATATCCTTATTTTACAGATGAGTCAGGATACCAGGGAATCTCTGCATTTTCAGGTTTATGTGTACATGCATATGACAGCTGGGAATGAAAGCTGCAGCTGCTCTATCAGATATGCAGATTATTCCATGTGTTACCTTTCATTCAATATTCCCTTACATTCTGTAAAATGCTGTAAAAAAAAGGACAAAGTTTGCCATACAAACTTTCCTTAACAGTCAAATTAGAAACCAAGAATTTAGGTAACTCTAAAAAAATGTTTATTCTGAATGACTGCATTAGAATGAATTGGGGAAAAAAGGACCAGGAATGACATGTGGTTTCCCCTTCTTCTCCTGCAATGTCCTATGTGGTGACTTCATTGTATCTCCTTTTGGCCATCATAATTCAATTCTTTCTGATTATCAATCTTTCATACTTATCCTGCCCCTGACACACACATTCTATATCAACATCCACTGCCTTGTGGACAGAGTGCTTCTATGGACCCAGTCTATCATAAGAGAGGAACAGCTTAGCATTCTATCTAACCATTTACCAAAATCCCCTTAGTCCATGGGTGTCAAACTCAAGGCCCGGGGTCTGGATCTGGCCCATGGGATCCTTAGATCTGGCCCACAGGGCCTCCCTGGAAACAGCAAAGGACTGGCCCATGGTGCCTCTGCCAGCAAAATCGTCGTTTTTTCCGGAGCTCCATTTTCCCTGGCAGAGCATTGCAGGAGGCCATCGCAGCCGGAAACGGATCTCAGGAGCCCATTTTCGCTGGCAGAGCATTTGGGCTACCAAAGGTGCCCCCGACAAATCCTGAGATCAAAAACACAAATCCTGATGCAACCCTCAATGAAATTGAGTTGGACACCCCTGCCTTAGCCCCAGTGGAGATGACCAATGTCATCTCTAAATTTCCTGAGAATATTCAGCAGATCTCTAGTTCCACACAAACAGGCAGGTTTTTACTCACCTTCTGTGGTTTCGCTATGGGAAGGAATCCTATTCATCCCTTTCTAGCTCTCACTCTGTCCTCACGTTGTAATATTAATTCCCTTATTATTCATTTCACTTTGCTTTAGATTGCTCTAAATGAAAGTTTGAGCAAAAAAATAGTCAACAAATAGTTGGTGATTACAAGGTTTCAACTGTTTATATTTGTTTATTATTTATTGGCAATAAACCAAGCACAATCACAAAATGGTATCCCAGGGCTGTCAAACTCCTAGTTGCTAGTTGGATGCATCACAGAAAAAAAAAGTCCCAATACATCATGTGACACCGCCGTAATGACGTGAGTTTGACACCCCTGTGGTATCCAATGTCTGAAAAAAATTGTCACCTCTGATCTATAAATAGAAACCCTGTGAAATTTCACAGTCGATAGTGAAGGAAAGCAGAGATGGTTAATGATACGGTGGAAATTTCTCAAAGTTTGCATTTGTTGACAAGCAACATTTTGAGGACAATTTTCTTCAAAACCTGAAAGCCACTTTAGAAAACTCACTTTACATCCAGCTATTTTTATACGATTTATTCAAAATCCTTTTGCTCCTGAACAGAGCATCAACCTGAGGTAAATAAAGGCGTCCATCTGACATCTTATTTTGTTATTATTTTTCCAAACAAACAAATAAAAGGAAGAGGTTGATATTTTAACATTGATAATATTACCTATTTGTTTGTTTATTTTTAAATGTCCTACTTTGAAATTCTTTATGGTTGTGGTATGATGTTGCCTCATTGTGATTAGAAATTTCAGCAGCTCACCACATTTAAGGATTTCGTGTATTTATGACAAAACAATTTGCTCTCTAACATCCAACTTAAGAAGGAAGAGGAGGAGAAGCTTATTAAATTTGATAAACTTTCTGCATTTGGAACTGATCCACTGAAGAAGTTAACTGATGATAGCAGACTAACGTTTGATCGTCAAAATGGGGAAATCAAGAATTGACTTTAAATAAAATTAAGTTTGGGCTGCTATTCTAAATTGTGATGAACTAAAAAGGGGAAAAAAATCAAAATGAAACATCCCTTGCATATTGCATGGTTGTAATGTAATCACACTTTCTCAGTCACAGAAACACATAAATTAACATCAGGGTATAAATTCTCCAAAGCTAAAGAAGTAATGAGAAATCCTTAATGCCACTATTTCTATCTAGATCAGTAGTGGGATTCAGCCAGTTCGCACCACTTGGGGAGAACCAGTTCTTAACTTTCTGAGCAGTTTGGTGAACTGGTTGTTAGAAGAAATCATTAGGGTAGAGAACCAGTTGTTAAATTATTTGAATCCCATCACTGATCTAGATATAAATCAATCACACACACACACACACACACACACACACACACACTCACTCACTCAGTCAGTCACTCACTCACAACATCCAAGAGACTTCTATATATTTCTGCAGAACATAACTCTCCCCCTGAAAAATACCAATAATTTCTGCAATATTATTCTTAATTTCAACACCATCTTGATATGGATTTATCAGCATCTATTCAACTCTATTTATATAACCAATGAAATGGTATATATTTATGTGCACAATCAACAAATAAAAGATTGATTGTTACTATTACTGTTTATATTAAAAATAAGACTGAAGTTTGTCAATTCATATTATGTACAGATGTAGGAATCTGAAGGTTCTGAAAAAAAAGGAGTAATACAATGACATTCCCCCACCCCCCAAAAATTGGAAATTGACACTGCAAAAATATATGAATTTTACAATATAATAACAAAATGAATAAAATAAAAAAATGGGAATTTTACTTCTGCCCTTCTTCCTGTTGAGAAATTGTCATCATATTTCCCCTTCCTCTTTAAACATTTCTAATCTCCCCATTCATAAATCATTGGTTCTGTCTTTTCTTCTTTCAACAAGAAGACCATATAAAGTTTCCAGTCTTTTTTTTAAACCACCTTAATTGTTGTTCCTGACCAAACTGGTCAGCTCTGACATTTCAGCAAGCTCTATCAGTTTTATAAGCCAATCCTCCACTGTGGGTATTTTATTATATTTCCATCGTTGTGCATACATTAATCTTGCTGCAGTTACTATATAAAATATGTTTCCCATATTTCTTTTCTAGTTCAGCACCTTTTAAGTCCAATAAAATATTACAGAAGCATTTCAAACTACATGCAGTACTAATATTCAGTTTTCTGTAATGATCTATAATCAAATATATTCTAATAAACGAAGCCCATCTCCCTTTGTTTGGACCCTAATGAAGCATACACTTTGCAACCAGGTATTGTACGGATTAATTAAATATCATTCATGTGCTTTTCTCCACTGAGTTTTTTGAAATGTTCAGTTTCCAATAATGAATCTTAAATTGGAAAAGAAAGGAAGGAAGGAGACAGAGAGAGAAAGGAAAGACAGAAAGAGAGGAAAGACAGACAGACAGACAGAAAACAGAGAGGAAAAAAGAAAGAAAGAAAGATGAAAGAAAGAAAGGGAAAGAAAGAAAGATGACAAAAAGAAAGAAAGGAAGGAAGGAAGGAAGGAAGGAAAGAAGATAGGGTGAGAGAGAGAGAAAGGAAAGACAGAAAGAGAGGAAAGACAGACAGACAGAAAACAGAGAGAGGAAAAAAGAAAGAAAGAAGAGAGTAAGAGAGAGAGAAAGAGAAAGAAAGAAGAGAGAAAGAGAGAAAGAAAGACAACAAAAGAAAGAAAGAAACAAGACCGAAGGAGAAAGAGAAATAAAGGGGAGAGAGAGAAAAGAAAGGCAGACAGAAGACAGAGAGAGAGAAAGAAAGAGACAAAGGGAAAAGATAGAAAGAAGACAGAGAGAAAGAAAAAGAAAGAAAGAAGACAGAAAGAGAGACAAAGAAAGAAAAGACAGAAAGAAAAAAGAAAGACAAAAAAGAGAGAGAGGGAGAAAAGAAACAAAGAAAGAAAATAGTGTACTGCTTTACCAAATATCATATAAATCACAGCCTACATTTTCTCAAAGGGATTTCTTGGGAATATATGATGGATGGAATTCTACCTGTGAGCATCCCTATTAGTTCGGCAAGCAGCTTAATTGTTTAACTTGAAGTTTACCCTGCATGAAAGCCACATGAGGTTAAAAGCTTGTTTTGCAAATTGTCCTATGGGATAGAACCTGGAACATATTCTGGAGTAACAGTTGCATAAGATAACATATTTATCGCCGTTTTTCTATGCAATGCACAGTGTATGATTTGTTTGCAAGCTATCTGTTCAAAGAAAGACCAAGAGGTTTTTCTAACATAAAATGTATTAACACATGCTTTCCAAGTTTGACCACCCCATCCAGAACGTTGAACATCTTTGATGAGAATTTATAAAGCTCTGGATTTGGAGGAATCTTAAATGCTGGAGGAAGGTTGCCTTAAGATAGGTGTAGATAATCTGGGAAGTTAGAGGTTGCATCTTGATCCCCAAATCCTTTTATTTTCATGAAGCCCTATTTTATCAGAGCTGCCCAAAAATTGGTGCCATAATTTCCTGTTATTACACGGAAAACAGTGACCTCTCAAACAGAAATAACCTAGTTAATCTCCACTTGAATTGAGTAGTGTAGGGTGGACATCAGGCTTTGTAGTCCTTTATGACACAATCCTGTCCTCTTTATTTCATTGTAATGGGCTATGGTGCCTCCTGAATCTTAGGAGAAGGAGAAGAAGAAGAAGAAAAAGCTAAATGCAAACTTCAGCCACCAAAATTTTGTTTGTTTGTTTGTTTGGTTCTTATGGTTGTTGTAAAGTTGCTAAGATGGATGGCCATATAAATATTTTAGAGATAGATGATAGATAGATGATAGATAGATGATAGATAGATAGATAGATAGATAGATAGATAGATAGATAGATAGATAGATAGATAGATAGATAGATAGCAATAGCAATAGCAATAGCAATAGCAATAGCAATAGCAATAGCAATAGCAATAGCAATAGCACTTAGACATATACTGCTTTATAGTGCTTTACAGCCCTAAATGATTTACAGTGTCAGCATCTTGCCCCTAACAATGGTTCTTCATTTTATCCACCTCGGAAGGATGGAAGGCTGAGTCAATCTTGATCCAGTGAGAATTGAACTGCTGGCAGTCAGCAGAATAACCCTTCAAGTACTGCATTCTAATCATTGAACCACCATGGCTCAATGGATGGGTGGATGGATGGATGGATGGATGGATGGATGGATAAAATCATTCTTCGATATGGATCCTCATCCAATTGAAAGTTCACTGCACGTCACTACCTTCCAATCCACATTTATCCATTTTGGTCCCAAACATATCTTGAATTTGTTTTGCCTGCACACAGCATGCCCTCCTTTAAAATCAAGAATTGAATGTGAAAGATCCATTGTTAATGATTAAATGAGCTGAAATTTGACTTAAATATAATGGTTTAAAAAGAATGGTATATTTATTATTTATTTAACACCTGACATACAATGTCAGGAATTTTGCAAATGCTAGACGCAATGCAGTCCTCACAGCCTAAATGGCTAGTTCATTCTGTTCAGCCCTCAGGTGCCTATTCTTGGTGCACCGCAAGGGGTGAAACTAGCTTACAAAAGCTGATTTGTGGCACTCAGGTTTGCTGACTCTTCTGGGCTCCTCTACCAGTGTTGTTTCACCTTACCTCATGTTGTGTTGCCTTGTGATCAGCCAGGTACAATGCCAGCTTCCACTCATGGTACTCATGAATGCAAGTAGACAAATGGGCACCACACTAAGTGATACCCATTTATCTACTTGCAATATTGTACACTTTTGAACTGCTGGGTGGACAGGAGCTAGGGAGTGAGTAGGGGAGTAGCTCACCCATCTCGTGAAACTGGGTGTTGTGGCCTGCCAGCGGCCAGAAGAGCTGGCAGCAGAGTCGGAAAGTAAGGAGGTTGGGGAGGAATATGGGCCAGTCCTGGAGGCTGGGGAAGGCTCTGATGAGTGCTCTGCATTGGAGGCAGAGATGGGGCTGAGTTCAGGTGCCTATGGAGCTAGACAGCAGTGAGGCAGAGGAACAGCTAGAGTCTGTTCCCAGTGTGCGCATGTGCAGAGCTGCCAGAAGAAAAGAACAACTCAGAAATCAGGGTAGACTAGGGAGTAAAGTCACAGGTGGAATGTGATTGGCCCCTCCTATAGGAAATAAAAGAGGAGCGAAAGGGGAGTGGGCTTTTGCAGCAAAAAAATCATTCATTTGGTTGTTAGATTTGTTTCAGGAGTGTGAAGATCTGTCCATGAATTTCAGAGACTCTGTGCCCAGTCGTTCCTTGCACAGCACCTCATTTGGAAAATATTTACATGGCAGCTTTCCAAAATAGATGAGATCTGTAGTCATAAATACTCCTTTGAAAGACTGTTTGCCAGGCCTTGCTGAATGGGAATGAGAGGAACTCACATTCATTTAATAAAAGGGGTTTTGTCGGGACCAGGACTCTGCCTTCTGTTTTTTGGGGAAGCCTAGGTCAGAACACTGGTCTTGAACCGCTGGAGAGCAGCCATAAAGTTGCTGCAGCGCCATTTCTGCAAACGAACCTGTCTCAGAATGTTCTGC
>NC_045546.1:13276239-13336239 GCF_009769535.1 Thamnophis elegans | reverse complement strand
GTGCTCAACTCATGGCTGAGACAGAAGATGTAGAAGTACACTGTAGATCCATCTAGTAAGCTTCAAAGTTCTGATACTTACATTCTTACAACCTATGATTGAAAGAAGAGGTCCAACTATTTTACCTTGTTCTTGAATTTTCTCCGAACACAGCAGGATATTTCATCAAAACGCAACAACTCACTCACAGTTGTTCCAGGATGGAGATGTAGGTGACTGGGACCTTCTCCTCCCTCAACTTCTCCTATTATTTTATGAATGCAGCCATGAATGAAGCCTAGGAGGACGAAAAATGGCCCAATAGGCCTAAAGGCAGTCCAGAGGCTTCAGTGAGGTCTGCATGCATATGTGGAAGGGGGACTGAGGGAGAGGGGTGCATGCATTCACGGGGGGCATTGCATTATATACAATACACGAGCGCTATTGTGCACATGCATGTTCTTTTGGCACCCGAGCAGAAAAATAATTGCCATCACTGGACTAATGTATCCATATACTGATTAAACACACACACACCCTCACACACACACACACACACCCTCTCACACACACACACACAAGCAAAATGTTCTTAGAAGGAAATAAAACAGTAATTATATACTATATCTTTTCTTCATTCACATATAATTCTTTATTTTTTTAGAATAGTCATTAAAATATCATTATTAAAGAAAACATCCAAACTATCCTGGAATTTAGCAAGGCACCTACAAGTTTCATGTAAACATGCCTTTTAAAGAATAACTCATTGGTAGAAGCAGTGTCTACCACTTGTGATCCAGTGTTAATCATATGACTTAAACCTATACAATAAGGCAATAAGGCAATAAGGCAATAATGCAATAATGCAATAATGCAATAATGCAATAATGCAATA
This sequence comes from Thamnophis elegans, assembly GCF_009769535.1. NCBI lineage: Eukaryota > Metazoa > Chordata > Lepidosauria > Squamata > Natricidae > Thamnophis > Thamnophis elegans. The sequence continues at coordinate 13,335,362 of NC_045546.1, read as the reverse complement.
AGGCAATAAGGCAATAAGGCAATAAGGCAATAAGGCAATAAGGCAATAATGCAATAATGCAATAATGCAATAATGCAATAATGCAATAATGCAATAATGCAATAATGCAATAATGCAATAATGCAATAATGCAACAGCAAAGTTGGAAGGGACCTTGGAGGTCTTCTAGTCCAACTCCTGCCTAGGCAGGAAACCCTATACCGTTTCAGACAAATGGCTATCCAACATCTTCTTAAAGACTTCCAGTGTTGGGGCATTCACAACTTCTGGAGGCAAGCTGTTCCACTGATTAATTGTTCTGCTAGGAAATTTCTCCTCAGTTCTAAGTTGCTTCTCTCCTTGATTAGTTTCCACCCATTGCTTCTTGTTCTACCCTCAGGTGCCTTGGATAATAGTTTGACTCCCTCTTCTTTGTGGAAACCCCTGAGATATTGGAACACTGCTAACATGTCTCCCCTAGTCCTTCTTTTCATTAAACTAGACATACCCAGTTTCTGTAACCGTTCATGTTTTAGTCTCCAGTCCCCTAAACATCTTTGTTGCTCTTCTCTGCACTCTTTCTAGAGTCTCCACTTTTGTTTTTTACATTGTGGCAACCAAAACTGAATGCAGTATTCCAAGTGTGGCCTTACCAAGGCACTATAAAGTGGTATTAACACTTCATGTGATCTTGATTCTATCCCTCTGTTTATGCAGCCTAGAACTGTGTTGGCTTTTTTGGCAGCTGCTGCACTATGTTGGCTCATATTTAAATATGGTTGTTCACTAGGACTCCAAGATCCCTCTCACAGTTACTACTATTGAGCAAGGTACCACCTATACTGTACCTGTGCGTTTTGTTTTTCTTGCCTAAATGTAGAACCTTACTCTTTTCACCATTGAATTTCATTTTATTAGATAGTGCCCAATGTTCAAGTTTGTCAAGATCCTTCTGTATTTTAAGCCTATCTTCTGGAGTGTTGGCTACTCCTGCCAGCTTGGTGTCATCTGCAAATTTGATAAATTCCCCATTTATTCCCTCACCCAAATGATTGATGAAGATGTTGAAGAGTCCTGGGCCTAAAACAGAGCCTTGGGGTACTCCACTGCATACTTCCCTCCATGTAGATGCAGTTCCATTGAGGACTACACGTTGAGTGTGGTTGGTCAGCCAGTTACTGGTGGTGATGCTGTCTAACCCACATTTTTCTATTTTATCTAGTAGTAGGTTATGGTCTATTTTATAAAATGCCTTACCTAAGTCCAAGTAAATTATAGCATTCCTCTGGTCCACTAATTTTGTCAACCTAAAACCTGACTATGTGCCAAGTTTCTTCATCATATAACAGAATAACAGACTTGGAAGAGACTTGGAGGTCCTCCAGTCCAACTCGCTGCTCAAGCAGGAGACCCCCTTGTCACCGATGCACACCAGCAGATTTTCCGCCTGGGAAAGATTTACATCTTCCCTACATGCAGTTTAATTTGTCTCCCTTTGTCCATTTCACTGGCATTTCTCAATTGTTTATAGTGCCTTTTTGATGAGGGAAACAAAGGAACTTCACTGATCAAATAAGGCAAGGTGATCGATAGATGTTTGGAAGAGAGAAACTTCAAACAATGGGAGAAGAAAATAATAAATTTAGAGGATCCCCCCCCCCCATTCCCAAACAGTAAATAATGCAGAATATATATTGCAACGGGTCTAAATGGGATAGGGTGAATAATTTGGTTTAAGATCTATTGGTCTTTCCAGAACAATGGGCTGGATTCAGAATTTGTCAAAGTCATGCCATTAAAATCAATAAGATCTGATAGATTCAGTCCTGTTGACTTCAATGGGACAGATCTATTTCAAGGTTTATCTTGAACAGTCAAGTCTGCTTCCAAAGTTTATCCGAAACACAACCAAGTTTGCCTCCACAGTCAAGCCTGCTTCCAAATACAATCAAGTCTGCTTCCAAGTCTGACCTTAGAAACCAAACAGAAGAGAATTAAGCTGTTTAGCAGAGCTTCATGACAAGAGGACCACTACACCCAAAGAACTATGCTTTCTGTGTAAAACAAAAAGAGAGAGAAATGGGCAGCTTTAGTAATTGGTTTGGTGGCTCCCTAGAGACAGTTGCCGGGCATGGTGTACATCACAAAGGTGGAGGAGCAGATGACCTTTGATAGGAGGATGAGGGAGGCTTGTCATCTCCTTGGGAATTCAAATGGCTTTATGACTTCATCCCAGCAGGCTAAAGGCTCAGCTACTGTCTGTTATCAGAGATCAGAGTGAAGATGCCTTCCTAGAAGTAAGTTGCTCTTCAGTAGGGCTCCTGGACTCTGGGGAACCTTCCCTATTTTTGTACACAACTCTTAGAGAGGTAAGTGAGGGTTAGGATGAGGGTGAAAGGGTGAGGGTGAAAGGGTGAGGGTGAGAGTCAGGAAGACGAACAGAGAGGGGGAAAGGGAGGAGGAGAAGGTAAAATGGGGAGGGGGAGAGAGTGGGGAGGGAAATGGAGATAGGGAAGGGAAGGGGGACAAAGGTGGAATGGGATGGAAAGGAGAGGGGAGGGGAGAGGAAGGAGGAATGGAGTGGGGTACGAAGGGAAGGGAGGAAGAGGGAAAAGGGAACAAAGAGTTGGATGAGTAGAGAGCAGAAGGTGAGAGGACAGGAGGGGAGAGAGGAGGGGATAGGATAGGACAGGGAGGGAAGGCAGGGTGAATGGGGAAGGGAGGAAGATGAAAAAGTGGAGTGGATCTGATAGCAGAGGGGAGGGGAGGGAAAAGTACAGGATAAGAAGGAGAGGAGAGGGGAGGGAAAATAGGGAAGGGAGAATTCTAATGTCTTTATAGCTTCATGATGGTTATTATCAGAGGTAAGGGGAGGGAGAGGAGAAGGGGAGGTGGAGGTGAAAGACAGGAACGAGAGGGTGATAGTGAGGGGTATGCAGAGTGGCTGGGAAGGAGAAGTAAGGGGGAGAGAGGGGACAGGCAGGGAAGAGTAAGAATAAAGAGGGGAGGGAATTCTACTGTTTTCTTGACTTCACCCATGCAGGTTACCACACAAAAGAGAGAGGAAGGGAGAGGGAAGGTGGTGGAGGTACAGGGAAGAGAGGGAGAGATGAAGGAGTGAAAGCTCAGTCAGAAGGAAAGTCACCTTGGAAATAAAGAGGAATTTCCTGATAGTGAGAACAATTAATTGGTGTGTCAGAGAATTCATGATTGGCAGAGACATGGTAATAAGGTCAGCCAATCAATAGGCATAGCAACAGATCAGCCAATGGGAGCTGAAACAGATTGGAGCCTGGGTGTGGTTTAGCCTTGCAGCTCTCCTCTCTCCTCTCCTCTGCCTGTAAGTACTACCACGTTGGAGAATCCACTATTGGTATTGTACGTTTACTCATGTGTTATTATATATATATAAAGAAAGTTAATGAATCCTGCTGAATCAGTTATCTGGGTGTGCTTTCTGGATGTGATTTCTGCAACCAACTGACATGGTGGAACAACTTTCTCTGGAAGTTATGAGTGCCCCAGCACTGGAGATTTTGAAGAAACTTGAGACCATGGAATAAGATTTCCTGCCTTGAGAAGAGGGGTCCAACCAGAAACCCTCCAAGGTCCCTTCCAGCCCTAGGATTGATTCTGTGTTCTAATATTCCACTCCTTCCACATTGTACGAGAGTTTATTATATAAGAGTCAATAGTTTATTACTTGATCCAGACTGTAACTTTCAAATCCTTCCCTTCTGGACCCTCTATTAGGAATATAGCTGCATAGGTGTGATTTTTTAGATTTACGTATTGACTACTCATTGATTATAAGTGTTTAAACTTTCCTAACTGTTTGTTTCTTTTTGTATATTATTGGATATTAAAATGCTTCAATGGTTGATAACCAGACTGGATTTTTAAAATAATGTTGTCTTTTAATCTTCTCCCAGTTTAATAGTAAAGCCTCACTTATATAATGTCTTCTAAAATACCCCTGCATTTTAGTTCCCTTGTACCATAAGAAAGCATGCCATCCCAACAACAAATCATGTCCTTCTTAAGTCAATAATCTAGAATTTCTTAATGTTATCCATTCCTTAACCCACATCAAGCTTGTTGCCTGGTAATATAACTCTCAGGTAGGTAGGCCAAAACCACCTCTTGTTCTAGCATCCTGTAATAGTTTTAATTTTATTAAAATCAAATTGGTTTTTTTTTAATAAAGATAAGATTGTTCTCATATTTAGAAAGAAAACACTATGTGGTACTCTTGCTATTGCTGCTAAATCTTTTCAAAAGACCCATGGAACAGAATAGAGTGGAATAGAGTTGGAAAGGATCTTGGAAGTCTTCTAGTCCAACCCCCTGCATAGGCAGGAAAACCTATACCACTTAAGACAAATGGTTATCCAACATTTTCTTCAAAATGTCCACTGTTGGAGCATTTACAACTTCAGGAGACAAGTTGTTCCACTGATTAATTGTTCTAACTGTCAGGAAATTTATCCTTAGTTCTAAGTTGTTTCTCTCCTTGATTAGTATCCGCCCATTGCTTCTTGTCCTGCCTTCAGGTGCTTTGGATAATAGCTCGACTCCCTCTTCTTTGTGGCAACCCCTGAGATATTGGGACACTGCTATCATGTCTCCACTAGTCCTTGTTTTCATCAGACTAAACATACTCAGTTCCTGCAACTGTTCTTCATATGTTTTAGCCTCCCGTCCCCTAATCCTCTTTGCTGCTCTTCTCTGCACTCTTCCCAGCGTGGCACGACATAACCGCGAACGTCAAAAGCGCGCCGACAACACTGCGGCGCTAAAACCGCGATGTCAAAAGCGCGCCAACAACAGCACGCCGACAACAGCGCGCCGACAACAGCGCGCCGACAACAGCGCGCCGACAACAGCGTGCCGACAGAAGCGCGATTTAACTTAAGGTAAGGTTTAGGGTTAGGTTTAGGGTTAGGTTTAGGGTTAGGTTTAGGGTTAGGTTTAGGGTTAGGTTTAGGGTTAGGTTTAGGGTTATGTTACAGCGCGCTTCTGTCGGCGCGCTGTTGTCGGCGCGCTGTTGTCGCGCGGTTTTGCCGGTGCGGTTTTGTCACCACGCTTTAGTCACACGCGCTTTAGTCTACCGCAGTTTTGTGGTGGAACCCTTCCCAGAGTCTCCACGTCTTTTCTACATCATGGCAACCAAAACTGGATGCAGTATTCCAAGTGTGGCCTTGCCAAGGCATTATAAAGTGGTATTAACACTTCATGTGATCTTGATTCTATTCCTCTGTTTATGTAGCCTAGAACTGTGTTGGCTTTTTTGGCAGCTGCTGCACACTGCTGGCTCATATTTAAATGGTTGTCCACTAGGACTCCAAGATCCCTCTCACATTTACTACTATTGAGTGAAGTACCACATATACTGTACCTGTGCATCTTGTTTTTCTTGCCTAAATGTAGAACCTTACTTTTGTGGAATCATCCTTCATAATTATTTTTAAACGTACATTTTTTTCCCCTGAAGGCGTCTCCATCCTTTGAAAACCCATTTCAAAGAAGCTATCTGGAAAGCTCTCATAATTTTGAAAAATAGATAATTATCATTTTGTTTACCAAATACTTCAGATCACAGGAAGAAGATTGTAACTCGTTCTCTGGATGTAGAAGGCATGGCATTACAATTGTGTTGCCTTAATTATATTCAATATTTTCCTGTTTTTATGGTTCTATGATTCCACAGGCCATTAACTACTTTGAAAGCATATTAGGCTGATCACAGAGAACCTATGTTTTAAAGAAAATGAAATAAACTTTGAACTAATTGGATTTTGACTCAAGTGCCTATTCTGGTTTTCAACAGCCCCGTTTCTCATAGATTACATTGCAATTGGTTCAACAACTCTACATCTATCCATTTGATTGTCATTTCCTGATATGCTTCTGTCCCCCGCCCCCCTTTATTTTCTCTATATTCTTATTTTCTTTATGTAGAGGTAGAGGGGAAACAATGTTCAGGCCCACTGTTAACAACAGGGCTTAACTTCAAGGGGGAAAAAAACTAGCTGTGAGTCAAATATACTCAGAACATTATTCTAAATAAATCACAAACAGAAACCACAAATATATTCTTGGCATGATAATGAGTCATCTCATTTCCCTTCAAAACACATCCATTTAAAGATGAGAAAAACGAACTTTAAAACCTATACATTTTATTCTCCAGTGGTTCATTAATACCCAAACCTTTGAAGTCAGTTTCTCAATATCTATCCCAAGACCTACTTGTTGTTGCTAAAATAAGCCATTCCTCTCCGTTTGCACTCATGAAATGCCAGAACAGGAGCACAGCTATCCCATTTTAATTTAGCTCTATTACATACTATGAATGTGAATACATCTACATTCCACTTAATGAAAGTGAATAAAGGGGGCATTTCTTTTTCTTTGGTGTCCAATTGTTTATTTCCATCTATAGTCACATATACAGACATAAAAGGGTTGTGTAGTAGTACTTCAGTTACAAAAGCAAATGGAAAATAGAACACTGTGAGTTGTAGTTCTGGTTAGCCATGAAAGGACAACTCACTTCACAGGGGTTGTTGTGGGGAAAATAGGAGGAGAAAGGTGTGTTGGATATGCTCATTGCCTTATTTGTGAAAATAATAAAAGTTGGATACACACAACATACACACACAAGCTTTTGACCTTAAATTTCTCTCAAAGCACTAGAGGAAGCCAATGGAGGGGGAAAATCATAATGTAATAACTCCCAAGCATATGCTGCAGATAACTGAATGTCATATTTGAAATATTGATGATGATGATGGTGATGAGCCAAAAGCCAACATGGGTTTGTCATAAACAAATCATGCCAGACTAATCTTATTGCATTCTTCGACAAAGTGACAAAATTAGTGGACCAGAGGAATGCCGTCAATATAATTTAGTTGGACTTCATCAAGGCATTTGATAAAGTAGACCATAACCTACTACTAGATAAAGTAGAAAAATGTGGGTTAGACAGCATCACCACCAGATGGATTCGTAACCCACACTCAATGTGTAGTCCTCAATGGAACTGCATCTACATGGAGGGAAGTATGCAGTGGAGTACCCCAAGGCTCTGTTTTAGGCCCAGTACTCTTCAACATCTTCATCAATGATTTGGATTAGGGAATAAATGGGGAATTTATCAAATTTTCAGATGACACCAAGCTGGCAGGAATAGCCAACACTCCAGAAGATAGGCTTAAGATACAGAAGGATCTTGACAAACTTGAACATTGGGCACTATCTAACAAAATGAAATTCGAGGGTGAAAAAAGTAAGGTTCTACATTTAGGCAAGAAAAACGAAATGCACAGGTACAGTATAGATGGTACTTTGCTCAATAATAGTAACTGTGAAAGGGATCTTGGAATACTAGTGGACAACCATCTAAATATGAGCCAGCATAATGCACCAGCTGCCAAAAAGCCAACAGTTGCGGCCCTACCTAGACCGGGAGGCTCTCACAACAGTCACTCGAGCCCTTGTGATCTCTAGGCTGGAATACTGCAATGGGCTCTACATGGGGTTGCCCTTGAAGTACATCCGGCGACTACAGCTAGTCCAGAATGCAGCCGCGTGAGTGATAGTGGGCGCACCGCGGTTCGCCCACGTTACACCCGTCCTCCGCGAGCTGCACTGGCTACCTGTTGGTCTCCGGGTGCGCTTCAGGGTACTGATGACCACCTTTAAAGCACTCCATGGTAGTGGATCTGGGTACTTGAGAGACCGCCTTCTGCCGATTACCTCCCTTCGACCAATTAGATCGCACAGACTGGGCCTCCTCCGAATCCCATCTGCCAGTCAATGCCGACTGGCGACCACACGGAGGAGAGCCTTTTCTGTTGCAGCTCCGACCCTGTGGAACGATCTCCCCGTTGAGATCCGTACCCTCACCACCATCCAGACCTTCCGCGCAGCCCTCAAGACCTGGCTCTCCCAGCAGGCCTGGGGATAGGTTCCCAATTCACCCGCCCGAGTGTTTGATTGCTGAACGAAAGTTGTGTTTTTACTATTTTTCTTGTTCACATTTTGTTTTGTTTTTTTGACACTGCACCCCCCTCCCTTGTGGTTGTAAGCCGCCCTGAGTCCCCTCAGGGAAAAGGGCGGCCTATAAATCCCAATAAACTCAAACTCAAACTCAAACTCAACACAGTTCTAGGCTGCATAAACAGAGGGATAGAATCAAGATCACGCAAAGTGTTAATACCACTTTGTAATGCCTTGGTAAGGCCATACTTGAAATTCTGCATTCAGTTTTCATCGCCATGATGTAAAAAAGATGTGGAGACTCTAGAAACAGTGCAGAGAAGAGCAACAAATATGATTAGGAGACTGGAGGCTAAAACATATGAGGAACGGTTGCAGGAACTGGGTATGTCTAGTTTAATGAAAAGAAGGACTAGGGGAGACATGATAGCAGTGTTCCAATATCTCAGAGGTTGCCACAAAGAAGAGGGAGTCAAACTATTCTCCAAGGCACCTGAGGATAAAACAAGAAGCAATGGGTGGAAACTAATCAAGGAGAGAAGCAACTTAGAACTGAGGAGAAATTTCCTGACAGTTAGAACAATTAATCAGTGGAACAGCTTGCTTCCAGAAGTTGTGAATGCCCCAACACTGGAAGTCTTTAAGAAGATGTTGGATAGCCATTTGTCTGAAATTGTATAGGGTTTCCTGCCTAGGCAGGGGGTTGGACTAGAACTTCAGTTACAATAAGTGTTCAATAAACTAGAAGACCTCCAAGGTCCCTTCCAACTTTGCTATTGTATTGGATGATGATGATGATGATGATGATGATGATGATGATGATGATGATGATGATGGAGGAGGAGGAGGAGGGGGGGGGAGGAGGAGGAGGAGGAGGAGGAGGAGGAGGAGGAAGGAGAAATAGTAGTGGTGGTGGTGGTGGTGATGGTGGTGGTGGTGGTGGTGGTGGTGGTGGTGGTGGTGGTAGTAGTAGTAGTAGTAGTAGTAGTAGTAGTAGTAGTAGTTGTTGTTGTTTTGAGTTCTGTGCTTGTGTGTTGCCAGCTTTGATTGTGTTTTAGAGATAGATAGGGATAGAGATAGGGAAATATTTGAGAGACATAGAGATTATATATATATATATATATATATATATATATATATATATATATATATATATATATATATATATATATATATATATATATATATATATATAGAGAGAGAGAGAGAGAGAGAGAGAGAGAGAGAGAGAGAGAGGTGATAGAGATACCGATACAATATATGAGACCATCAAAGCTGATACCAACCAGAGGACAGAACAAAATGAAAAACCAGCTCTAGGATCAAACATGAAGGGGGGATTATAGCATGGGAATCCTTTATAAAAAATACAAGAGGGTGATTGGAAGGCCTATCATTTTTATTTACAAAGGATTCCCAACAAATAGGATATTTAAGCTGTGTCTGGTCAGCCATCTGCCAGAGTTTAATTTCCATGCCTGCCTGTGAGCAGGTGTTTTAGCTGAATTGCCTTAATGTCTCCCTCCAACACTATGATTCCACAGTAAACCATTTTCAACAAATTCCAGCCTTACGTTGGCTGGCTTAGAACTGCACCTGGGAAGATTGGAAGATGCCGTGATTCATATTGAGGACGTGCGGTGATCCAACCTTGCTTTGGTCCAAAGCAATCTGAACTGAAACATCCTTTTGATTCAGAGAAATTAAGCATATTGAAATATCAGAGCGGGTTTGTTCAGTCTGATTGTCCATTTTTCTGCTGGAGAAAAGGGGCACAAGGAACAGTGCAATGGATCCTTTTGCCATCTGGATTTGAAATTGTGTGGCAACTCCACTCCGGTGCTTCAGCCAAAAACACTGATTTTGTTTCAACGTTTTATCTAAAAGGGTGTTCCGATTGCCTCATGCAATCCCTGAATCAAAGTGGTCTTTTGGAGCTCTGTGCAGCATCATAAAACACATACTTATGCCAGGCAGCCATTTTGAGCTTCCATTTAACAATGACATCCAAACATTCAATCAGCCTGGTATCAACCCTTTGACATATGGAACATTTTTCCTCCAAAGCAGTTGAGATCTCACTGGGAATTTAACACTCTTTATTTTCTTTAATCATGATTTTTAAATTATAATTTAAAAATTATACTTTAATATATTTTTAAAAGTTGGCTTGAAACTCAACATTAAGAAAACTAAAATCATGGCATCTGGCCCTCTCAATTCCTCTCAATCCGTTGGCTCAGTGGTGCTTGGTGATTGAAACACATAAGGGAATATCTCTTCCGCCACCTTGAGTTCGGAAGCAGGTCCATAGGTGGAAGACGTAGACATTTTGGTGAGGTAGTGACGTTTAGTACTGTAAGGAGACCCAGCCTGCTCCTGAGGGAAGGAGTGGAATGTCTGCCAGTTTGAACTGAAGTAACGGAATGTGAGGCAAGTGGCAGTTGGACCAGAGTTCTTTTCAGGTGGGGAGGGGGAGTAGAACGTCTAACTCCATAGCATCAGAGCATGTTAATATATTGTATATGAATATACTGTATATGAAATACTAATGATCTGATGGTCATTTCGAAAAATCCTTTCTTAGCGAGCACCTAGAAGCCAAGAGGACATACGTGCCAAATTTCAAGTTTGTAAGCTTTATGATTCTGGAGATTTCATGAGTGAGTGTGAATGCTGTGGAAAATCAGTGCTGTGGACTTTCAGTGCTATGATTTGGGGATACCAAGAGGTGCTTTTCCAAAAGGCAACTGGACTTTCTTGGTTTTTTTTCCCTGTAAAAACATTTCACTTCTCAACCAAGAGGCTCCTTCAGTCCTATTGATTGGTGGGGAATGGAAGTATTTAGATTCTTTGCAGTCATCAGTTCATTAGCACTCTGAGGATCTGTTGTTACATCTCAGAGAGTTGTTGAGGCCACTTGGGGATTTATCTGCATCCTCAATGTCACCTGAATCAGAGGGGAAATGGGTGTGGAACCTTCTTGGGATTGCTGAAAGGACTGTGTTGTAGGCAGGAGATAGGTGGTGTCATATTCCTCCCCCCTCTGTTGAGAGAGGGCTGTTCAGTTTAAACATAGATGGCCTCTTTGACCCCTCTTTCAAACTAGTGGTTCTCTCTGTCCAGAATGAGGATTTTGTTGTCTTCAAAAGAGAGGCCTGTGTCTTTAAATGCAAATGGACTGCTAAACCCTGTTCTGATGGGTTTGTTCTTCTGTGTTGTGCCATGCATCTGGGAAGTTGTAGTTTTGTTTCCCATTTGAGGACCGTCTATGGATTGATAGAGGAGTTTAAGTGTGGAGTTTTAAGAGGAGTTTCTTCTCTTGATGTATAATTATTTTTCCAGTTTTGTGTGAATGTAATTCTCACTGCCGTGATTATGTGTAGAATTAAGTATCTAATATTTTTTTCATAATTTCCTTTTATAATTCCTAACAAAAATAATTCAGATTTTAGTGAAATTTGGTGTGTAGTAATCTCCTCTAGCCAATCTTCTATTTTTTTCCAATATTTTTTCGCAGATGTGCACGTCCACCACATATGGTAGTATGTTCCATGTTGTTGGTTGCATTTCCAACAGATAGGTGAGCACTCTGGGAACATTTTTGCAATTCTCGCTGGTGGAATAGGTCATTTGCATCCTTTTAGAGCAGTGATGGTGATGGCGAACCTTTTTAGCACCAAGTGCCCAAACCAGAAGGGATGTGCACATATCAGAGCGCCGGGAATCTGAAGACCAACTGGCTGGCCCGCATGTGTCCTTTTTTAGGGGCTGTTTTGGGAGGCATTTTCAGGCTGGTTTTTTGGTCATTTTTGGCCATTTTCAGGCTGTTTTCCTGCATTCAGGGCACCCGTGAAGACCAGCTGGAAACCAGAAGAGCAGCTGGCGATGGTGCATGTGCCCACAAAGAGGGCTCTGTGTGCCACCTCTGGCACCTGTGCCATAGTTTCGCCATCACGGTTTTAGAGGGTTGTTGAAACGCTTGGAGGTTTATCTATGTTCTCAGGGTCACCTGAGTAGTCCTCCTGGTTCCTGGTCCTAAAGAAACTTCTGTTAGGGTTTCAAGTAATGCATCCATTGCAAACAGAACACCGAGGCAGGCGGATTCACCAAAGAACCGTTTTATTTGGAGGTATCATCTTGCCAGAGACTGGTGGAAAACCAACTCTGAGATTCCCCGCGTTTTCCATCTCATTAAAAAGTGAAAGTTTCCTCTTCTCCCAAACAATGTCATATTGTCCAATCTGGATACTGGCTGGTTGCCTGGTTACTTTTCTCATCCTCCTCTAGCTAGCCAGCAGTTGGAATGTCCGTGGTTCATAAGAGAACTCATTTGTTTTGGTTACAAAACCCCATTTATCTCTACACCCCACCCCAAGCTGTGTCAATCATGAAGCCATGTGAAGAAAAACCCATATAGGAAAAGCTACAGAAAAGAAAATGGCCACAGCCACAGGTCAGCTTCAGGGTGGACAGCTTCTTGGATGAAAAGCGAAACATCTTCAAAGAAAAACCAGAAAGTCCAGTTGCCTCTTGAAAAAAGCACCTTTGGGGCAACCATGATCTGGATGAATGAGAATCTCTACAGACATCCAACCAAGATGTCTAGAAGTTGCAGCTGGGAACAGAAGATGGTGTGCTTGAAGCCTCCACCAGCCTTGAAGAAAGGCATTTCGACAAAGTGATCAAAAATTGTGAATGGCTCTACAGTAAAACATCCATCAGACCCCAGTTGCCCCTATTGTGCCAAATTGGGACAGTGGAGCCACCTCCGTGTCCACGGATGTTCTGCAAAACAGCAGTCTCTTCCTCAAACTCAGATGACTACCTTGTATGAATAGTCTTTCAGTTCTTCATTACATTTTTAATTTAAGATTTTGGGTGGTAGGGTTGTTTTACGTTTCTTTTCTGAATAGGCAACCTAGAGTGGGAAACCTTTTTGAGATACCTTTCTGGAGAATTTGAACAGGTGAAACAGCTGCCTTAGAAAAACCTAATGAGGCACTCTGCCCTGTATAGAGATGCAGAAATGGAAACATTTTCTTGATGACTATTTGCACCTGTTCAGGAAAAAAAAGCCAATCTTACATGTGCTACTTCAGTTAAAGTTGTTTTTTTATTCATGTTTTATCTCCATCTATGCAAATGCCTTTTTAGACAAAAATTTGAATATGAATGTTTAAAAAACATGCCCTTCTCAAGATAACAAATGTTCTTAACTACATGCCCAAGCTCTTTTTATTGAATGTTTTGTCTTACATAAGGTTTTTTTTTTCAGTTTTGATTTTTTTTATGCTGTTTTGATTTTCAATTAGGAAAAAAGGAGAGGAGATGACATGCCTGGAGCTGATAATTCAGAAAATCAGGGCTGACATCCAAAATAAGTAGGCCAATCAAAATACTACAAAACTGATGAATATTTTACCTATTTATGATTGCTAAAACTCATGTGTGTATTCACATACTTTGTGCTTTGTATCCAACTTGAAGTAACAAATTATTTCTGACTCAGCAACACTTATTTATTGCTAAAAATGCTCAAGCATTTTGTACAGCCTGCATTTCTGAGCAAACCAGAACTAAACTGAACTGAACTCAAATGCAGTTTTCTCTTTTGAATTTTGCAATTGTATATAAGTGGGGAGATAAGTCTTAAAATGCATTAAGTGGCTAAAAATATAGCACTGTTAATATAAAAATACATGCTGTATTTTGAATTAATGCTAATAAAATATGTGGGGGGAAATGGTTCCAATGTGAATTTTCAATTTAATCCAATTTGCAGATTAACACAGAAATGGAATGGAACAGAGACACACAGAGAAAGTTAGGAATAGATGGGCTTATCTTTTTGGGACTCAGATCTTGTATCCAAAATGAATGGAAGATAGATGTCAATAAAATATTAGACAACATTTACAAAACCAAGAGAGACAGCATGAGTTGCAGAATCATGATTTGCTAACAGAATGGTCACAAAAGTGTACTTTTATTCTATATTTGATTCTGTTATTCAGAACCCCTTCCCTGATTCAGAAAGTTTTCAATCTAAGTATGTCTTTTGTGGGAAATTTTAATAGTGGTGTCAACCCTGAAGTGAACCTGGCTGGGGCCATCTTTGAGGCTTCAGGGCTGCCACTAGGTGGGGGGAAGGGAACTAGTTAGCTGGGGTTTTGCAGTCAAAACAGAAGATTTTCCTGTGGGAACCAAGGTCATTCCAACAGGTGGCTGGGAGAGGAGGAGTGAAGTAACTAAGCAACTGGCCAGCACTTCAATTGAACCATGTGACTGATGACTTGGGGAAGGTGAGAAAACTTTCTCTTTTAATTGGGTGAAAATCGCAGGAACTTTCAGAATCCTCTTTCACCAGTTGTGCCAATATGACATATCCAATAAAATTATTCTTTGAGGAATCTACCTGTCTCAGAGTCCTGCTTTCCACAGGTGCATTGCTTGGAACACTGACAAGTCTATCTAATCTATCTAATATCTAATCTGTTCAGGGGGAGGGGGGAGCCTGGAGGTGCACCCCCCACACCCCATTTTTTTGTCCCAGGAGGCTTCAGGGAGGTCTGCTAGGCCTAAAAGGGGGCATGGGGTGTGACAGCCCCCCCCCTTTGCAGCCCATTTTTGGTTCAAGGATGCTGCAGGGAAGCCTGCCAGGCCCAAAATGGGATGCGAAGGGTGGTCGTGCACACATGCATGTGGGGGGGCAGGGGAGCAGAGCGGGGTTGTGCGTGCATGCACAGGGGGGCAGGGCGTGTAGAAGGGTTTGGACATGCATTGCATTATGGGTGTGGGCACGCATGTACGACGACAAAAAGGTTAGCTATCACTGGTATAGGGCTATAAATCCTTCCATTCCTCACCATCCAGTCAGAGTTAAAGAAGCTTTTTTGGATGAGAAGTGCCACGTCTCCAAAGAAAAATCAAGAAAGTCCAGTTGCCTCTTGAAAAAAACACCTTTGGATCATGCTAAAAATGATGATTCAGTAGGGTCTGGTTCAATTTAACAACCGGTTCTCTGTCCTAATGACCAGGTGGGTAGGCGGGGCTTAGTGGTCATGTGGCCATGTGGGTGTGGCCAACTCAACATTACTCAGGTCAATGGG
Organism: Thamnophis elegans; assembly: GCF_009769535.1. Taxonomy (NCBI): domain Eukaryota; kingdom Metazoa; phylum Chordata; class Lepidosauria; order Squamata; family Natricidae; genus Thamnophis; species Thamnophis elegans. The sequence continues at coordinate 13,320,264 of NC_045546.1, read as the reverse complement.
CGCTTCGCCTTAGCTGTTACAATGTAATAAGGGTTAACCAGAGAGGCAGTTTCTATAAGCAGGGCAATAAAGATTAAGCTAGAAACAACAGCAGAATGTTTCCTTCCTGCCTTCCTTACAGGATTAGCCCTGTAAAGTGAAAAAAAAAAAATCAAAAGAAAATTTCTTCCAACAACCGGTTCTCTGAACCTCTTAGAAACTTAAGAACTGGTTATCCTGAATAGGTGCGAACTGGCTGAATCCCACCACTGGTCTGGTCATGTGATGACTCATTTAACAGCTGCCCTGTTTAGCAACTAAAATTCTGGCACCAATTATGGTTGAGGTTGACTTGCATATAGAGCATCCACTGGTTCTTCATTTTATAGAAGACAATGTCCCTTGGATGGGTCAGGGCACAAACTGGCTTTCTAATGCACTTGTTTTTGTCTACCACAGGTTCGCATGGAACAACGGAGAGTGATAAATCTTACTTGCTGGCTTCTTGGCTGCGTGCCAAAATAAAGCTCTCCAAGCAGACATGCACACACACAAGTATGCATATGTGCTTGAAATGCCAAGTGCATTCAAAATGGGTTGTAACATTTAAAACACACCCACGCAGCAGCACGAGTTAAGACTGGACCGGGCGTCCGCTTGTCATTTTCATAAAGCATTACAATAAATCAGTGCCTTTTGAGTCTCAAGGATAAGCAGAAGCTTGGTCCTCGGTCTGTCTGATTATTATTTTTTTTCCATGCACTGAGCAATTCTGAGTTTTCATTGCTCTTTTGAAATTATTCATTCCGGCTCTGCTTTTGCTCCTGAGCTTCTGGAATATAAAATAGTCTGGAAGAAGTTGAATGGGGCTGATTAGGCCCCCAGAACACAGTCATGATATGAGTTACAGCGTACAAGCTGCATGGCTGCAGAATTCACAAACGGATACTTGATCCAGAAGGTATGGCATTCATGGACCTCGCTGGAACACTGGAATTACTTTGTGGAATGCAGAATTTAGCTGCTGCTGCTACTCCTTCTCTGCTAAACACCTAAGTCACACAGCACTGTCTTATGCCTAAGGATATTTACCCATGTAGTAGGGCTATATTACTATTATCCCTCTCATCTTCCCTATTACTTCTCTGGTTGGTATCTTATTATTTATCACTTTGTTGTTTGTATTGTAGGAAGTTAAAACCCAACCTGCTACTAGAAAATGAAATCTTTTGGGAAATATTAAAAGGGCAGGATATTTTCCCCTAAAAGGGAGACAGGAACTCATCCCCCCCCCCCCGGCAGAGGTGGGTTCCTACCAGTTCGCACCTATTCGGTAGAACCGGTTCGTCAAATCTACTGAACCGGTTAGAAGAGGTTCCACCAGTGGACCTGGAAAGCAGGCCACACCTACAGAAGAGGTTCCAAAAATTTTTGAAACCCACCACTGGTCCTTGGATATGATTATTCTACACTATCATGCTCATATTTATAAAACTCAGTGCCTCTGTGAAAGGTAAGGATGACTACTGCGTTTGTGGTGCAATCAGAACATTGCGTGTGTTGAAGTTGTTTTACAATAGATGCCTATTGTAAAACAAGTTTACATCATATTCTTATGCATGCCAGTGCTGTGTGTGAGGTAATTTAAGGTTGTTCTGACAAGTGTCGTTGGCATCTTCATATCCGGTCATATGGGTGGCAAGCCACTCCCATCCGGTCACATGGGCAGCAAGCCACTCCCACAAAGGAGGCCACACCCACAGAGTAGGTTCGAACAATTTTTGAAACCCACCACCACTGCTCCCCGCCCACATTTGTCAATGGGCCGCTAAGGCCGGAGCCAGTCTATTCTACATAACAAAGAGCTGCCTCCTTCAGGAGGACCCATAGAACAAACAGAAACTCACCACTTGGAAAGATTACATCAGCCAGCGGCTCACACAAGCTTGGGTCACAGGACAGCCTACAAAGTTAGCTAAGACCCCTGCCCTCTGGGAATCTGACCAATCAGAATGCATTTTTTACACAGGAATGGGAAGCTATGCTGGGGTGGGACCAATCACACTTGGCCAATAAATATTGTTCTATTCCTACTCCATTCTATTCCTAAATCTGTTCGTAGTCATCTGTAGACTATTACAAGCACTTAAGCTACTAAATTGGTTCAAGTGTGCATTTGACACACAAACACACACACAAAAGCCCGAAGGCATGAACAAACATTGCTGGCAAGCACACATTTTTTCAGAAGCATCTTTTTGTAAGTCCTTGAGTCTCTTTCCAGACTGCATTGCTAGCATTTGACAGCAAAGTGCCAACTTTTGGCAGATCTTTATGTACTTATTTATTTTAAGAGCAGGAACAAACAAAACAAGTGTATGAAATCTCGGTTAGCCTTAAGTCACATAATTTAGTTAACTCCCTTCAATAAACTACAAACACCCTTTTAAAAGGAGCCCAGGATATCTATATTTCTGTGATGTTTCCTATGATCCTTGAATGTTAACTAAAAAATGCACATCTCATCCACAAAATGGTCTGTCTGTTTATCTGTCTCTGTAAAGCACCAGGTAGTTTAAATGAATATGAAGATTCACTGCAAGTATAAGCTCTCTACAAGAATCCGATCAAATAACAGTCAAGGAAAATGAGCGGGAGATAAGAAAGGCATTCAAAGTGGGCTGGACTTAGATGTTTTGTGAGGGAGGGGAGGAGGTGGTATTCAGCAGGTTCTGACTAGTTGTGAAGAACCCGTAGCAGAAATTTTGAGTAGTTCAGAGAACCAGTAAATACCACCTCTGACTGGTCCTGCCCTCATCTATTCCATGCCTCCAGAATCCCAGCTGATTTGGAGGAAATGGGGATTTTGCAGTAAACTTTCCCCTGGAGTAGGGAGGGAATGGAGATTTTACAGTATCCTTCCCCTGCCACACCTACTAAGCCACACCTACCAAGCCATGCCATGCTCACCAAGCTGTGCCCACAGAACCGGTAGTAAATTTTTTTGAATCCCACCACTGGGGGGGGCAGAGTTTCTCGTGATTTATGAGGCATTTCACCCAGTGGTGGGTTTCAAAAATTGTTTGAACCTACTCTGTGGGTGTGGCCTCCTTTGTGGGTGTGGCTTGCCACACATGTGACTGGATGGGGGTGGCTTGCCACCCATGTGACCGGATATGAAGATGCCAATGACACTTGTCAGAACCACCTTAAATTACCTCACACACAGCACTGGCATGCATAAGAATATGATGTAAACTTGTTTTTTAAAAGGCATCTTTGATTTGCGTTAAAACAACTTCAACACACGCAATGTTCTGATTACACCACAAATGCAGTAGTCATCCTTACCTTTCACAGAGGCAGTGAGTTTTATAAATATGAGCATGATAGTGTAGAATAATCATATCCAAGGACCAGTGGTGGGTTTCAAAAAAATTTTTGGAACCTCTTCTGTAGATGTGGCCTGCTTTCTGGGTCCACTGGTGGAGCCTCTTCTAACCGGTTCAGTAGATTTGACGAACCGGTTCTACTGAATAGGTGCGAACTGGTAGGAACTCACCTCTGATTTCACCCCCCCCCCCCCCTTTCAGACTCAGCCTGGTCATCTCCTATACTCTTCTCTTTTGATTTCTGACACTGTAAGACCTCATAAACAGAACAAAAACAACTAATTTCTAGCTAGGAAACCTGACAGTTGCTGACAAGCTTTTATTGTGGCTTATTTTTTAAAGAGCTTGATCAGCGAGAAGAATCAAGACTGATTAAATACGACCCATCCTCTCTGGAATAGTTTGGAATGCATAATTTCTTCCAAAGATGCAGAGGAAGATTTGTTCCTAAGACGGTGAACAATTGGGAAATAGCATCCAAAGCTGATTAAGCATCTGATGAAAGAAACCAACAAGAATTTCTCTTTCTTATAATACTTTTCCTTTCTTCTGGAGGTTTGCCAAGAGGAAATAGGTGTAAAACATTTTTAATGTGGCATATTACTGTCCTCTCCACTTTATTTGAGAGGGTTTAAATGTCCTACCCTCAAATATTTATATTCATTATTGAATATAGAGTTTATTTTTTTAACAAGATAGATGAAGTAATAGATGAAGCATAATTATACTTTTTTCCCCTTAAGGAATTGTTGCCATGCTTCTAGCCATTTTCCCCCTTCTAACTGCTGTTCATGCATACAATGTACTGTAAATAATGTGGTATTATGGAACAGCGGAATTCTTTGGGGACAACGTGTTGGAAAAGCAGAATGGATTCTGTCTGCCTTTGCTTGATGGGATTATAAAGTTTCTGCTGCTTTAAGGTCTCCACTTTCAAACTGTTTATGAGACTGACAGCAGATGCTCACAATCAAGCTGCAATGACAGGAAAGAGTTCCACGAAGCACTGAATTTCTATTCCCAATGGAAGGTTCTGACTTAAACATATGGAAGCCAGAATCTCTGTAATTGAGGGAAGTGGAAGTAACAGAATAACAGAGTTGGGAAGGACCTTGGAGGTCTTCTAGTCCAACATCCTGCTCAAGCAGGAGACCCTATACCCAGTGGCGGGATTCAGCCAATTCACACCACTTCAGGGGAACCGGTTGTTAAGTTTTAAAGCAGTTTGTTGAACTGCTTTAAAGAGCCAAGGTGGCGCAGTGGTTAAATGCAGCACTGCAGGCTACTGCTAGATCAGCAGGTCAGCGGTTCAAATCTCACCGGCTCAGGGTTGACTCAGCCTTCCATCCTTCCGAGGTGGGTAAAATGAGGACCCAGATTGTTGGGGGCAATATGCTGACTCTCTGTAAACCGCTTAGAGAGGCCTGAAAGGCCTATGAAGCGGTATATAAGTCTACTGCTATTGCTAACTGGTTGTTGAAATAAATCATTAAGGCAGAAAACTGCTTGTTAAATTATTTGAATCCCACTACTGCCTGTACCCATGGTGGCAAACCTATGGCACATGTGCCAGAGGTGGCACACAGTCCTCTCTAGCTGCTAGCTGTTGCCTCAACTCAGTTCCACTATGCATGTGTGCATGCATTCCACCGGCCAGCTGGTCTTCGGGTCTCTGCTGCACATGCGCAGGGGGTGGGGCGCATGCAGGGGGCACCACATACATGCACAGGGGCAGAGCACATGCAGGGGCTGCATGCGCATGCACAGGGTGTATGTGGTGGCTGCATGCACATGAACAGGGGTGGAGCATATGCATGGAGAGGCGCGCATTGGGCACTCGGGTGGGATGGGGGGTTCACGTACACGCAGCCCCCACATACACCCTGTGCATGCGCATGCAGCCCTGCACGTGCCCTGCCCCCCGTGCATGTGTGTGTGGCCCCCTGCATGCACCCCACGCCCTGCACATGTGCAGCAGAGACCCAAAGACCAGCTGGCCGACTTCTGAATGAAAGTTGGTCCAATTAATTATTCTGTCAGGAAATTTCTCCTTAGTTCTAGGTTGCTTCTCTCCTTGATTAGTTTCCACCCCTTGCTTCTTGTCCTACCATCAGGTGCTTTGGAGAATAGTTTGTTTCCCTCTTCTTTGTGGCAACCCCTGAGATATTGGCACACTGCTATCATGTCTCCTCTAGTCCTTCTTTTCACTAGACTAAACATAGCTAATTCCTGCAACCTTTCTTCAGATATTTTAGCTTCCAGTCCACTAATCATCTTTGTTAACGAATGGATCACACATTTATAAAAGCAATGAGGGTGCATTAGCATTTAGTTTTCATAGTCGTGCTTATATTCTGATTTCTCACATGTCTGCAATTTGTGGGCTGCGTGCCAGGGGTGGGTTCCTGTCGGCATTACTGCCAATTTGGCGCACAATTTTTTTCCCCTGTGCATGCGCATTTGCACCTAAAAAGGTCTGTCCATGTGCATGTTAGAAAAGGAAAAAATATCATTTTTTACAGCGTGTCGATTGGTTACAAGGTTTTTGTGCATCCTTTCCATAGTCCCCACTTATAATTTGTATAAAATCACATATTATCAAATCAAATATATATGTATACATTATTATCATTGTATGTCATTTATTTGACTATAACTATTATTCCTTCATTTTAAACTAGATATTCTAGGTATTGGATTCATTTATATTATAACAATTCATTACATCATCTTAAATCTATTCAATAATAATGTATCTTTATATTGTATTCTGTATCATTCTATTATTCTTGTATTATAAAATTCTCGTGTCTTTCCTTTCCATGTTCCTTTTTTACCTAACCGCTGATAAAATAAATCCCATATCTTGTAAAATTGTTTATCTTCTTGTTCTCTAATTTCAAATGTCAATTTACTCATTTTGGCACATTCCATTATTTTGTGAATAACTTCCTTCTGTGTTGGTATTTTCCCATTTTTCCAATTTTTAGCAAATACAATTCTAGCCGCTGTCAACACATTTACAATTAAATATTTCAATTCTCTATTGTATGTTTCCGGTAAAAATTCCCAATTAAAAAATATCTGATTTAAAGTCTGTATGTTTTTGTATCATTTCTGCCAACCATGTGTGGATTTTTGTCCAATATTTTTTAGCTTCTGCACATGTCCACCACGGGAAGCTTTTTAATATTTAAACTTGGCATCATAGAGATTGTAAAATCAAAACCAAGCAAACATTTCTTCCGAAACTCATTCATTGAGACCATTTTACCGTTGTGGCAATTTCTGCCTTGTACATGATTTTGAAGACCAAAAATGGTGAACTATGGATCATGATGAGCCTGTTTTTGTCTTCTCCCAAAGTAAATGGAATCCAGCATCCTGCCTTACCATTCCAAATACACTTATATATCAAGTTCCTTTGCAAAACATAATAGGATCATAAATATTTACTGCAGCTTCAGTCATTATTGTGAAAAAACCTTTTCCATTGGTTCTGACAAGCTTTATGATGGAGTTAAGTGCTGTTCTATCCCGTGCTTTTTCTGGCTCTGAGCCTTTTTCTAGACAATAATGCCATGTTTCTGCCTCCCACCTCAAGGGAGAGTCCAAGAACTATGAAAAGAATAGCAATAGCAATACCAATTAGACTTATATACCGCTTCATAGGGCTTTCAGCCCTCTCTAAGCGGTTTACAGAGTTAGCAAATTGCCCCCAACAATCCGGGTCCTCATTTTACCCACCTCGGAAGGTTGGAAGGCTGAGTCAACCTTGAGCCGGTGAGATTTGAACAGCCGAACTGTAGAACTGCAGTCAGCTGAAGTAGCCTGCAGTGCTGCATTTAACCACTGCATCTAGAAGGACTAGGGGAGACATGATAGCACTGTTCCAATATCTTACGGACTGCCACCAAGAAGCAGCAGTCAAACTATTCTCCAAAGCACCTGAGGGTAGAACAAGAAGCAACGGGTGGAAACTAATCAAGGAGTTGACCAATCTAGAACGAAGAAGAAATTTCCCGACAGTTAGAACAATTAATCAGTGGAACAACTTGCCTCCAGAAGTTGTGAATGTTCCAACGCTGGAAGTTTTTAAGAAAAGATTGGACAACTATTTGTGTGAAATGATATAGGGTTTCCTGCCTGAGCAGGGGGCTGGACTAAAACTGTGATGGTGAACTTATGGCACGCATGCCGGAGGTGGCACACAGTGCTCTCTTTGTGTGAACATGGGCCATCGCCAGTTCCTCTTCTTGTGTCCAACGCGCTGGATAGCTGGTCTTCCCAGGTGCTCGAGTGCCAAAAACAGCCTGAAAATGTCCCAAAAAATGGCCTGAAAAACAGCCTGAAAAGGGGCCAAAAAACAGGCATGCACACGCCGGCCAGCTGGTCTTCATGTCCCCCATGCTCCTGCATGCACACATGCACACACATGCATGTGCATTCTGGTTTGGGCACTCGGTGCCGAAAAGGTTCGCCATCACTGGACTAGAAGACCTCCACGTTCCCTTGCAACTGTTATTCTATTAAGGTTTTGAAGAAATTTGGATTTGACCATTCTTTAGGGTCACTGGGAGCAGAGCAGGAATGGCCTGCTCCCTCTGTTTCTAATGAGAGGAAAATGAGATGTTGCATCTGATGAGGATTGACCCTTGATGCTATAGAACTGTTGAATAATTCTGCATGGGGAACCTTGAGATGCCTTCTAAACCAATCTAAATGCCCACACACCGGAACATAAGAACAATCACTCCACCCTCAGAACAAGCAATGAAAACACTTTTTATAGACACAAGAACAATTTTCCCACCGAATGCCATCACTCTGCTAAACAACTAATCCCCACAACATTGTCAAATTGTCTATTAAGACAAGACTGTATTACTATTAATATTCTATTCCTTCCTAGTACCTATCTCTTATGACTATAACCATGTTGCTTGTATCTTTAAAACTTATATTGTTTTATTGGTTTCCTAGTATAATTTGATTGCTTATTAGTTACCTATGACTATCACTAAGTGTTGTATTGTATGATTCTTGATGAATGTATTCTATATTATTTTGCTTTATGTACACTGAGAGCCTATGCACCAAAGACAAATTCCTTGTGTGTCCAATCCCACTTGGCCAATAAAGAATTCTGTCCTGTCCTGTCCTGTCCTGTCCTGTCCTATCCTATCCTATCCTATCCTATCCTATCCTATCCTATCCTATCCTATCCTATCCTATCCTATCTATCCCATCCCATCCTAGTCTATTCTATTCTATTCTATTCTATTCAGTAGTGCTCAAGAAAAGAGTGTAGAGAAAGCAACAGTTGATGCTTCATTTTTTTCTTAAGCTGGTCAATTACGTGTCCTGAGCAGAGCAACCAAGAAATAGTAACTGATGATGGCTTTGGAAGAAAGACCCAATCCCCCTGATTTATAAAGCACTCACCTGCTTACTCAGAAAGCTTTGATTCAAAAACAAAAGCAAAAAAAAAACATCCTTCATCATTTGTTCCTCACCCAGGCAGAATAACATTTCAATTGGAAAAAAAAATGTCTGCCTGCTATTTTCTTTTTCTTGGCTTCTCTCAGGCTGACAAGATAAAGAAAATCCTAGCTTCACTCCTTAGATCTCTTTGGCTCTTAGCACTCTGGCTTGTGGGATTTGAGAACCTGCCCTTCTGTTTTGTCTCTCTGGCTCCAGAAAAGCTTTCTGGGAGTTTACATGAAGACACGGATCACCATGTACAAACTCTGAAATGTGCTTAAAATAAACGATATACGGTAGTTGCATTTGGCGTTTGGGAGTCTGCTACTTCTTACTGACAGGTTTTTTTTCCCCAGTGTTGTAAATCAGGGACACAGTGGCTCAATGACTAAGACGTTGCATTGCATTGCATTGCATTGCATTGTATTGTATTGTATTGTATTGTATTGTATTGTATTGTATTGTATTGTATTGTATTGTATTGTATTGTATTATCTGTATGCCGCCCTTCTCCGGGAGGACTCAGGGCGGCGAACAATTCAAGGGGGAAAAGGGGAACATAAAAAAACAAAATACAAATAATAAAAGTAAACAACAGTTGCTCAACCATACATGTCGAGAGGGGAGGGAACTCATCACCCCCAGACATGCCGGCAAAGCCAGGTTTTGACAGCTTTTCGGAAGGCCTGGAGAGAGGTGAGGGTCTGAATCCCTGCGGGGAGTTCATTCCAGAGGGCCAGAGCTGCCACAGAGAAGGCCCTCCCCCGGGTAATAGCCAGGTGGCATTGGCTGGTAGATGGCACCCGGAGGAGGCCAACCCTGTGAGATCTAATGGGTCTATGGGAGGTAATTGGTTGAGCTTGTCGATCAGAAAAGTTGGCAGTTCGGCAGTTCGAATCTCCAGCGCCACATAACAGAGTGAGCTCCCGTTAATTGTCCCAGCTTCTGCCAACCTACCAGTTCGAAAGCATGTAAAAAATGCAAGTAGAAAAATAGGAACTACCTTTGGTGGGAATGTAACAGGGTTCCGTGCGCCTTTTGGCATTTAGTCATGCCATTCACATGACCACGGAGACGTCTTTGGACAGCGCTGGTTCTTCAGCTTTGAAACAGAGATGAGTACTGCCCCCTAGAGTCGGGAATGACTAGCACATATGTGTGAGGGGAACCTTTACCTTTACCTTAAAACGGGCAAGTCATGGCCAATGACGAAGGATCTCCAAAGAATTGCCTTTGTAGCAGCTTCAATTACTTTTAAAGCAAAGCAGGGACATTAAGCATTCAAACAAGTTATAATCACAAGAGAAGAATAAAGCAGTATGTGGTTATTCGACTATTCTCATGAACAAACTTTTTTTCCCCTTAGACTGGGACTATAGCAGGCAATGGGATTTTTTTTTAAAGATCCATGCTATTACTGACACGTGTGTCACCCTGAAATGCTTTAGTGAGGAAATTCTAGAAGAGCTCTCCAAAAAAGTGCCTCATTTAAAAAGTAAAATACATACCCTAAACATGTATTTGCTTAAATTCTGCAAAGAAGAGCAACTAGGATGATTAAAGGCCTGGAAACAAAAAAAAAAAAAAAAACACATATGAAGAATGGTTGCAGGATTTGTGTTTGGCTAGTATAGAAAAAAGTAAGATTAGGGGGGACATGATAGTTGTATTCCCAGTGTTTGAGAGGCTGTCACAAAGATGAAGAGGTCAACTTATTTTCCAAAACACCAGAGGGAAGAACAAGAAAAAATGGATGGAAACTAATCAAGGAGGGAAGCAATCTGGAGTTAAGGATAAACTTCCTAACAGTAAGGACAATTAACCGGTGGAACAGCTTGCCACCAGAAGTTATGGGTGCTTCATCACTAGAAGTTTTTAAGAAGAGACTGGACAGTCACTTGTCTGAAATGGTATAGGGCAGGGGTCAGCAAACCTGCAGCTCTGGAGCTGCATGTGGCTCTTTCATCCCTCTGCTATGGCTCCCTGTCACCGGTCGGATCCACAATTGATAGAGCTTTCTAAATGGATGGATCTCTCACTCTCCCAGTGCAACTGTTCACATTACAGTGATGTAGCCTTGAGAAGGGGTCGTGCTGAAAATAGATCTGGATGACAGTCACTTAAAAGAATAACTAGCTTTGAAGCCTCTACAAATTCACTGAAGAAATCATGGTAATCAAATCTAACGCTGCTGCTTCATCTGCATCTTAATTCTATTGATTTTATTCAGCAGCTCAGTTTGTGTAGGGTGATATCCAAGTTCTGGGTAATGAGAAAGGACAGATGAGTTAAAGAGACAAAATCAATATTCTCTGCATGTGAATGTGCCATCGTGCTACAAAACTAAGGCTTCCATAGCCGGAACAGATAGAAAGTGACGTTAAGAGATTTAGAATACATGAATTAATATATAATAGGGCCTTTTCCTCAAAGCCATATCCATGTGCATTCCACTAGTTCTTGAGCTGGCAAAGAAATATGTGGGCATATATATATATATCCCACGCAGTGACGTGCGGTGAACTGTAATGTCGGACTGTTCATCTTTAAACAGCCACTGAAGATAAGCAATGTGGAAATGGCTATGATACCTAGCAATTATTGGAAAGATATGTTTTTTTAATCCCTCTGTAAAAGGAACACCGAAGGAGTATGTGATCCGCAGTCTCCACCTCCACTCAGATTGCCCTAGAATCATTCTCTTCCCACTGAGCATCATCTGCTAACAGGAAAAATAATAATTACCAATTGCTTTCCCTTTTTTAATTATTTTCTTTTATTTTCAAACATACAAAATACACAAAAACAAAACTTAGGCATAAACTACATTTACACAGTACCTTGAAACTTCATGTTCCTTCTTACAGCAGTTTAGAAAGAAGCAAGTTCAGGCATGTGCTAGTGCAGTGATAGCTAACGGTTTTGTCATCCTGTGCCGAAAGCGCGTGCGCACGCCCATACCCATAATGCAATGTGCATGCAGTGCACACGCCCCATGCCCTCCTGCTCATGCATGCAAGACCCCACTTTCGTGCCCTGTTTTGGGCCTAGTAGGCCTCCCTGAAGCCTCCTGGGAATGGAAATGGGCCGCGGAGGACCCACACCACCCCCTGCGCACCCCTTGCACATGTGAGTGCATTTCTCACAGGCCCCCGCTCCCCACACATGTGCAGCAGTGATCCAAAAATCAGCTGGCCAGCAGGAAGCACATGCACAGTGGAGCTGAGCTGGGGCGATGGCTCGTGTACCCGCAGGGAGGGCTCTGCCTGCCCCCTGTGGCACACATGCCATAGATTCGCCATCACAGTTCTAGTGTTTTTTCTAGATGGCTCTAAAAGTCACTGACTAGCAGCTGATAGTCATGTTTTTTCTAGTCACAGGTTTGATGCTCTTCTAAAAAAGTGTTATTCCTTGTTTTTATTTTTTTTAAGTTTTTATTTTTATTTTTCCATAACCACTCTTACATCATTAATCTTACAGTGTGTCATCTGAGTACAAACTTCGTGTCCTCATATTTAACAGTTACATCATTTTAAATCTATTTTTATCTTACCTTTACCTTTGCATTTCAATTGCCTTTTAATTCAACTCCTCCCCTATAATTCTACGTTCTTTTCCAAATTATTCAATTCTGTTTCTTTTTGTCTATATTCGTTTTCCATCCAGTGATAAAAACATCCCCATATCTTTTAATATTCTGATTCTTCCTTCTCTTTAATTGCAAACATTAATCTCTTCATTTCTGCACAGTCTATTTTTTTTTAATTACCTCTCCCTCTCCATTTTCCTATTTTGTGGAAATACAATTCTAGCTGCAGTGATTACATGACTAATTAAATATATATTTTCTTTACTATATTTTTCTGTAAACTACCCAACAAAAACAGTTCTGGCTTTAAATCAATATGCTGCTGTATCATCCTTCCCAACCACATGCGTTTTTTTGCCCAATAATTTTTTGCCTCTGCACATGTCTACCACATATGATAATATGATCCTTATTTTCAGAAGGCACTCAAATAATAGGACAGTGTTTCTCAGTCTTGGCAAATTGGTACCTTCTTGTTCAGTATTACTGTACCCCTGAATCACAAGTACATTTTCAATAGTGGTGATGAATTCCATATCTGATCAGTTCAGGAATTATCTTCTTCAAGAAAGATCATGTAGCACTGAAGGGTGGTGGTGGTGGATTTGATGACTAAGATCAGCCACACAATATACGATGGCCTGGTCCACTGATAGCTTAATTCTCTCTAAATGTGTACATGTATAATTCCCTTTCCAAACTCTTAATAATTGTCTCATGTGTGGTTAGATACTGAATTTTCTAACTTAATAAGGTGTTGGGAGATGTAGAATTTATTTAACTGGTCCTGAATATTCCACATTCAGGTGGAATGTGGTGGAACTTATACACCCAGGTTTTGTTTTAGAGACTGCAAAACATAGTCTGTCTGTCTGTCTGTCTGTCTGTCTGTCTCTCTCTCTCTCTCTCTCTCTCTTTATGAAAAAAAACCCTTTGTGCTAATATTTCCTCAAAGGCTCTATTACCATAACATGTCAAGCTTGATTAGAGTTGTTTGAGTATGTGTGCATCAAATATCAGAAGGCGTGGGGTAACATCTTTTCAGACTAATAAAACCTGTGTGTGTTTGACTCAGTTATTGTGTAACCTGGAAAATGAATAAGATCAACAACCTGGCTGAACACAGAATGGAAAATTAACTAGTAAGTGAGTCACTCACGTGTCAATTTTATCTCCTTTCCTTTTACCAACTTTCAAACATCCTTGTGTTTATTTAAATTGCAAGTGTGTTTGCAAAGCAGATTTCACACAAATATGAAATGATTAACATGATTAATTCACACTGGAACAATATTTCCAGACCGTTTGTTTACCACACTATTCCCAGCCAATCACTTATCCCATCAGTATATGCACCAAATTAGGATTTTTGATGTCCCCTTTCCTTTCTTTTTTTAATTAAAGTTTTTTTTTCATTTTTATAACATACAATTACATGTATACTATTACATAATCAGCACTGTATTGTATTATTAAATATTTACATCAATACATCTTACCAACAACTCCCAAAAACCAATTCTTGGCTCTTCTGCTCTCCATGCACCATATTTGTACTTTATCCATCACTTTCTTCTCCCTCTCTCCTCCCCCTCCCTATATCCTTTCTTCCCTCTGTCATCCTTCCCTTCTCTACTTCCCCTTCCTCTCTCCTTCTCCTCCCTCCCCTTAACACTGCTCATTTCTCTCCTCCTCTTTCCCGCCTTGCCTTCTCTCCTATCTCTCTCTTCTTCCCTTCCCTTTTTCCTCTACTTCCCACTCTTCATTTCATTTACTTGGTGTATTTCAGCTTCTGAGTGAGCTCCATTTTACGTTGATGGTATTTATAATTCGTTTTCAATATACTTATTTAGTTTTTCTCCTCCTTTTTAGTAAAAAAACCCCAATATAACAGAAAAGTATGCATATATAGTCATTGTGCTTTAAAAAAACCCAAAATCCATTCATTCAGTTGAAAAGCATGATAACTCTTGTAATCAATCATCCTGATCAACTCAACAGCCTCAGCCAAACCTCTGTTTTTCTACAACTCCCTAAGTCACGCATGCTTAAAATATTTCAAGTAATTGGTACAAAACATGAAAAATAAAATTTAAAAACTGCAAAAAATATTTAAATATTCAGATAGCATGGAATCACTATCCATATCCTTTTTAAAATATCGAATTTAACGTGTGATGAATCAATTGAAAAGCAATTACCAAGCAGAAAAATAATGTAGGGAGAAAAGAATCTTAGAAGAAATAGAAAGAAAGAAATGTGTGGGTTTGGCAAGGTATTAAATGGATTGTTGGAAGAACTGTCCATCTGGGTTCAGTTCCAAGTGGGGAAAAAGACACTGGATTCATGGAAGTTGCTTGGAAGGAAGGTTTATTGATGAACAGGGCCACATGGCTTGAAGATCTTGGGTGAAGAAAGGGGGAAGAGATTCTGACAGTGCCTGGGTTTTATGCCCTCTCTGGGCTATTGAATTTGAGCTTGTATTCTGATTGGTTGTCAGACTCCATGGGGCCATGCAGAGGTAACCTTGAGGGTTGTGTTTTGAGCCCCAAGCTTGGTTGAGCCTTGCTGGGTGATGTAATCTTCCCAGATGTCATCCGATGAGTTCTGTTGCTAGATGTGTAAAGGGTTAATCCCACCTTTGTTGGATCTTGGATGAGGCCATTTGCCTATGAATAGACTAGCTATTTCTTTATCTTTTAAGTGTGGATATCTGCTGTGGGTTATTGAGGAGGGTGGAGGCTATTAAGAGTGAGTCTGCTTCCCGCCTAAAAAAAACAGGTTTCTCCATTTATAATCCAGGTATAATATTCTGTCTTTTTAATATTTCCTAGAATATTTCATTTTTCTAGGAGAGGGGTGGGTTCTAACTTTCTACAGGATGGTTATCAAAAGTCTTGAATTTTTTCTCTCTCTCTCTCTAACACATGTACACACTCAGAAAGAGAGAAATATATGATAGTTATACATAATTATATTGAAGAAGATATGTCTGATTTCAGTTTATCTCTGGTTTAAATAGGCAAGGTACAAGTAACATGTTGACTTAAAGGATCTGAATTTATATCATTTGTATCACTTATGAAATTATGCCATTGAGGACAATGGTGTCATTTGTAGTAAAAACTCAACAACTCTTAATTTAGCGCACATGGCTTTGTTAATTGGAGTTTAGGATCCGAACCCCACAAAATATCAGTTGCACATAGCCAAAGTCTGTTAAACTAAAGCCATTTAAATGGTTAAATCCACATTTATTTTAAGAGATAAAGTTTCCTTCAAGTTGAATTCTTGGTAAGTTCCTGGATACATCCATCCAATTATCTTGACAGTTTTGGGAGATAAGCCATGTTTTTCTGAGATAGGTTTTTGATTTCCCAGTGTAGCCTGCAGCTCTAGTATATTCTGGAGAAGTCCCTTCCAATTAGTTCCCTCATCTTCTTTAACTTCTCAGCCCAGACAAGGTTGGCCACCCCATGTGACATGTTTCTTTCAGCTCACCATAGCCGTAATCCATCAAGAGGAACAACTGTACAGATGACAGCATCTGCTCTCCTTCCTCATCCTTGGATGGTCTATTATCATCTCTCTCAGAGATCACCTAAGGCAGTGTTTCTCAACCTTGTCAACTTGAAGATGTCTGGACTTCAACTCCCAGAATTCCTCAGCCAATGAGAAACACTGACCTAAGGGGACAAGTGAAAAAAGTCCAACAGTTAATTGTCAGAACCAATAAAAAAAATACAGCATATCATGATAGTTTAAGGACAGCCAATATAATGGCCCGTATTCAATCACAGGACTCACTGGGTGAGTTTGGCCTACTCTCACCCACCACACTGTTCACCACAGACCTGTTATTGCAGAATAAAATAAAAGACTAAGACCCCATCTACTATACTTTTGCTCTCAAAGGAGATCCAGTATTAATACTAGAATTTTTCCAGATTTCAGGAGCTAGTGCCCTCAAAGAGCTATTAAACTCCTCTTGAATTCATTTTAAGCCGGCCTGCTACTAAACCACCAATCAGCATGGGGGATACTAAAGAGTCCATTTCCCCCACCTCTCTTCTGAGGTATCTGTTCTGTCCCCCCTTCTTCGCTCGTTAACAGATGACAGGCAGACAAACTTAAAAGGAAAGAACTTTATCAGTCCTTGGCTCAGACTGGCTGCAAGCCCAAAAATAAACATAAATAAAGTCTCTGCCAAGAAGATAACAGAATGCAAAACAAAACTCTTACAAAACAATTCACTTCTCCAAGTGTCTCCTTGAATCAGGGTTACAGAAAGCAAATCACTTCTCCAAGTGTCTCCCACAAACAAACCATGATAGCAATAGCAATAGCAGTTAGACTTATATACCGCTTCATAGGGCTTTCAGCCCTCTCTAAGCGGTTTACAGAGTCAGCATATTGCCCCCAACAACAATCCGGGTCCTCATTTTACCCACCTCGGAAGGATGGAAGGCTGAGTCAACTTTGAGCCGGTGAGATTTGAACAGCCGAACTGCAGAACTGCAGTCAGCTGAAGTAGCCTGCAGTGCTGCATTTAACCACTGCGCCACCTCGGCTCTAATGACCGATGAATGATGACCGATGAATGATGAACGAATGAATGAACGTTGACTCCTGCAACCAGGGCGTGGCACCATCTGTCCTTTTATC
The DNA here is from genome assembly GCF_009769535.1 of Thamnophis elegans. Lineage (NCBI taxonomy): Eukaryota > Metazoa > Chordata > Lepidosauria > Squamata > Natricidae > Thamnophis > Thamnophis elegans. The sequence goes on along the minus strand of NC_045546.1, from coordinate 13,303,155 downwards.
ACCAGCTGCATTGTTAATCTTGCATTCCGGCTCAACTCACAGCAAACTTCTGCTGAGTCACAACAGGTATCTAACCTCTTTTTCTTTTTCCCATTATTTCTTTCTTTTATTTGTTTCATTTTAGGAAATTTATATTGCTGCCTATTCATACACAGCGATTCAAGGTGGCTTACAAGAATATAAAAACCTCCTATATAAAACAATAAAACTAGTAAAAAAAGAATAATCATATAATAAATGAATAATATAATATAATAAAACAAAACCCACCCCCCAGCGACAACATATCACATGAGCCATTTAATGGGCTCCATCTCACTCAGGGTTCCCCAGACCTGATCATCAGTGCCTTCTAAAAGAGTGTTAGAGTGGGGGCCATTGTAATCTCTGTGGGAATTATGTTCCAGAGAGAAGGAGCCACCATGGTGAAGGTCCTTCTTCTGGGTCCCCCCAGGTGTATCTCCCTAGGAGATGGAACTGGCAATATTCCTTGCTTCCCTGCTCTGGTGAGCCGGGTACATATCAGGGGTCGGTTCCGGCTTCTGTTAGTGCTGGTTCACTCAGGGATGTGCTTTGTGTGCGTGCTTTGCGAGCGAGCTCAATGCACTATGCACACATGTGCAGTAGAAAAATTGCTTCTGCGAATGCGCAGAAGCAAAAAACAAGATGGCGGTGCCTACTGTGCCACTGATAGAACTGGTTCAGGGGTGTGGCCAACTGAGTTACTACCTACTTAGCCAAACCAGTCCAAACCTGTAGCAACCCACCTCTGGTTCATATGACCATCAAGAGATGGTCCCTCAGATAACCTGGTCCCAAGCCATGAAGGGTTTCAAAGGTGACAACCAGCACCTTGAATTGCACTTTGTCTCTTAACTCTTTCATGTGTTTTCTTCCGACTTCCTTTGTCCTTGTCACTGGTCTTTTCCAAGCTTCTTTTTTTCTCCCCCGTTTGCATGTGTGTGTATCTCAATATCTTTGCATTGTCAATGCATTTGGAGCTTTTGTATCTTTCCTGTCACGGTTAAACATGAGTCTCGAGCCAAGCTTCAAAAGAAATCCAGTTATTTTTAGGAGCAACATATCGGCAAGTACCCAAGTGAAGCCAACTCTGACCCCATTTAATTTATGACCCAATTATGACCCTGTTCCCTCCTCCCCTCAGGGTGTCATAAATCACATTCTCCAATGGAGCACCTTCATGGGCTATAGAGATCACACCTGTCCAGCTGCTGTGGGTAACCTGGGATACAGCCTTGAGAAAGATATGCATGGCATGTGCTTCTGTTTGTGGCTGCCATGCCACATCCTCCTTTCCTATGACAACACGAGAGCAGGCCAGGGATGTTTTATGAGTTGACATTTCTATAGTATTCTTTCTCTACTGTTTGGTTCTGTCCCCATCTCCTCCCAAAAGTGTCCCAGTTCTGATTGTCTTTGTTAATTCAAAGCTGGCGTCTCCACCTACTTCTATTTAGCACTTCCTCTGACGTCTGCTAGTTATGGACATGCACAATTTGGTCCTAAATTAATCTCCTATTTGGGATAAACTCAAGCCAGTCTGCATCAAATTTAATTATTTCTCAACATTACTGCAACAATTAGTTTGAAGTAAATGTAATCCATCAACCAATAATCATCAACCAATATAACATGTATTCGAGTTAACAAGTTTCAATACCAAAACAGTGTTAAGGTTTCCTAAGAAATGAAGTTAGATTGTCACGCAATTATGCCCCCTTTTGATTGCTCTCAAACTCACTATTCTTTTCTGCTTTTCTCTTGAAATAAGGGCTTTTATGTCATTCATTCAGAAAAGAGCCTACGGCTACCTAGTGATTATGGTGTTATATTACTACCAGGGAGACCAAAATATAAATCCAACCTGAAGTATGGAAGTTTATGGGATGAAGTTGGCACCTGCATTCTTTTACAACTCAGCCTTAGATCATGGGGTAAATCTAATAAGGACGAAAACGGAGGTGAGATTTCCTTTGAAAAAAAAGTAAAATACAAATGTGACATATTAAAATATCGTTCAAAGTTGCATGAAATCATACGATGAGTATGTATGGTATGTATCACACTGCATTTCAATTTGAAAAAGATTGAAACATGTCTTCCATTGAGACTAATTCATTAGTTATCCTTGCAGGCGGCTGTGTGAATTTCTAAAAGATGTTTTAAGAGTTTGCGGGTGTGCAAAACTAACACCTGCTTGCAAAACTCTGAAGAAGTTGTGTCTTTTCCCAGGTCTACAACATGCTAGTGGAAGTTGTGTCTTTTCCCAATACTGTATGCTAGTGTTGCAAGAAAATATAGATAGTCCTTGACTTACAAGTCCAAATTTTTTGGTATTACGTGAGACATTTGCAAAGTGAATGTTGCACCATTTTATAACCTTTCTTGCCACAGTTGTTAAGTGTAGAGGTTAAGTTAGTGACAAAGTTTGTTCGGTGAATCTGGCTTCGCCTCCCCACGGAGATGAACTTGTAACTTTGAGCGGTTACTAAATGAATTGTTGTAAATCAAGGACTACCTGTACTATGCTCACAATTCTATGTGCTCCAAGTTACCTTTTAGAAACCAAACCTGATATGTTTCTGACTCCTTTGCCTATTTATTGTCTGTTTGCCTGCCTGTCTATCTGACTAGTTAGGGAATTCTGGAATTGTGTCATTCATCCATTACATCCCACATCCCTATTTTTAATTATTATGTACCATATATACTCGAGTATAAGCCGAGTTTTTCAGCCCACTTTTTGGGCTGAAAAAAGCCGCCTCGGCTTATACTCGAGTCTACAACTGGATCCGGCAGTGCTGTTGCCTGTTGGAGGAGGAGGAGGCGAACCAGCCTGCCACCACTGGCCACCGCCACCCCGCCGCTCTTCCCGCCCCCTTCCAAGCCCCACAGTCCAGCGGACGCAGCAGAAGTAGCCCCGGGGCTCCGCTGCCGCTCCCTGCATTTTGTGGACGGGGTCTCGCAGGAAGGAATCCCCTCTCCAAGGGATCCCTGTCCAGAAAATGCGGGGAGCGGCAGCGGAGCCCTGGGGCTGCTTCTGCTCCGTCCGCTCCTCTCTGCTCTCCTGTCGCCAGCTGGTGGGGCTGACCCTGATCCATAAACACTGCCGAATTCAGCCTCGGATCTTTGTCGGGACCTCTTTCTGGTCCGCCTCTGAAGTCCATATTCTCCATAGTCTCTCGAACTGCTCCCCCCCACCTCCAGTTTCTTCCTAGTTTGATCCCACGCGCCGCTGACCTAGGAACCGCATACCTCCCAGCAGTTTTTTCAGGCTGCTCCCAGATGGGAAGGGAGGGGGATTGTAAACCCCTTCCACACCCTGGCTCCTTTTCTTTCCTCCAGAGTTCGGGCTCTCTTTCTTTCTTTCTTTGAAAGAGAAGCCCAAATTAGCCAAAGGGGGGAAAGCGAGCGAGCGAGCGAAGCAGTGGGAGGGGGAAAGGTCCCTGTGAAGCCCTGCGGCCAAGGAGCGCTGCCTGCTTTTAAAGAAAACCTGGAAGGGGAAGAGGGCGGGTTTTTTTCCCCTCCCTTTTTCTTTTCGTTCCCGTGGCTCAGCCTCTCCTTTCCTTGGGGCCGCTGACCTAGGAACCGCATACCTCCCAGCAGTTTTTTCAGGCTGCTCCCAGATGGGAAGGGAGGGGGATTGTAAACCCCTTCCACACCCTGGCTCCTTTTCTTTCCTCCAGAGTTCGGGCTCTCTTTCTTTCTTTCTTTGAAAGAGAAGCCCAAATTAGCCAAAGGGGGGAAAGCGAGCGAGCGAGCGAAGCAGTGGGAGGGGGAAAGGTCCCTGTGAAGCCCTGCGGCCAAGGAGCGCTACCTGCTTTTAAAGAAAACCTGGAAGGGGAAGAGGGCGGGTTTTTTCCCCTCAGTTGTGAGGGCAATGCTGCTCGCGACTTTCCCCTAAATGTTGGAGAAAACTTTTCACCACTGTCCTCCTCGGCTCATTTGGGAAGGACGATTGTAACAGGTTGAGATTTCCTTTCAAAACAAAACAAAACCAACCCCTCCCCCAGTCCCAATGTTTCAAACAACCCCCTTTCCTGCTGGGAAGAGCCCAGCCAACCCCCCGTCCCTTCCCATTCGAAAGGGAAGCTCGTATCACCTTCTAGAGAAAGTGGCAAATGCCCTCCGTGACTTCCTTGGTTTTTCTCTGGGCTCTGCTCTTCGGCATTGCCCTTGGGGAAAACTGCCGCGGTTTGTTTCCTTGAATATATTAACAGGCGCGCGGAAAGCAACTAAGCCAAGGAGCGTACGTAGTCCAGCCAAGCAAGTCTAGTTTCCTGGGGTCCCTTGCTCGCTCGCTTTCCCCCCTTTGGCTAATTTGGGCTTCTCTTTCAAAGAAAGAAAAAAAGAAAGAAAGAAAGAAAGAAAGAGAGCCTGAACTCTGGAAGAGGAGGAGCCAGGGTGTAGAAGGAGTTTACAATCCCCCTCCCTTCCCATCTGGGAGCAGCCTGAAAAACTGCTGCCGCGCCACGCCTGCGCCCCAAACAGAGCTGGGTCCAATCAGCCTTTTTTCCCCTTTTTATGCCCTGTCTCAGACGTGCGGGCGCGCATGCTGTGAACTTGCCCACTTAGACGTCGAGGTTGCCGCGTGCACTCTTGTATTTTCCCCTTCCTCTTACGTGCCCCCCTTGGTGCAGCGGGCTAACGCTGGTGAAAGGAGTGGGGTGGACACAACTGGTAAATTATAAACCACAGATTTTAATCCAATTTAATTTTTAATGGTATCAAATTTAGCTATAAAGAAGAGAGAAAGAAAGAGGGAGTGTGTGCATAGGAGTGTGGATTTTCTAAAAATCCCATTGAATCCAGAGGAGGGAAGAAAGAAAGAAAGAAAGAAAGAAAGAAAGAAAGAAAGAAAGAAAGAAAGAAAGAAAGAAAGAAAGAAGTGTGTGCACAGGAGTGGGGATTTTCTAAAAACCCCATTGAATCCAGAGGAGGGAAGAAAGAAAGAAAGAAAGAAAGAAAGAAAGAAAGAAAGAAAGAAAGAAAGAAAGAAAGAAAGAAAGAAAGAAAGAAGAAGTGTGTGCACAGGAGTGGGGATTTTCTAAAAATCCCATTGAATCCAGAGGAGGGAAGAGAGAAAGAAAGAAGGAGTGTATGAGGGTGGGAGATTTCCTAAACCCCATTGAATCCAGAGGAGGAGTGTGTGTGTATGTGTGTGTGTGTGTGTGTGTGTGTGTGAGAGAGAGAGAGAGAGGGGGGGGGGGAGACTATCACTGTGTTGTAGCTTATGATTCTTGATGAATGTATTTTATTTTATTTTATTTATGTACACCTAAGACAAATTCCTTGGGGGTTCCAATCAGGCTGCTCTATGCAAACAGTCATGTCATCACTTTCTATAATATCAGCCTGCATTAGGCCTCAAAAGATACGGTACCCGAACAAGTCTTTTTTTTTTTTTATCCTGTTAGAAATGGATCCCAGTACTTCTACCGGTAATCCTCGACCAAAACAAAAACGCAGGTCATTCGAAGCTGGTTTCAAACTTAAGGTTGTGTCAAGAGCAGAAGAAAGCAATAACAGTATTGCAAGTAGGGAATTTTGTGTTGATGAAAAACAAGTGAGGGAATGGCGGAAAAAGAAAGCTGACTTGGAAAAGATTCCAAAGTCAAAAAAAGCTCAACGTGGTTTAACAACTTCATATGGGGCTCTAGAGACTGAATTGTATGAATGGGTTATGGAGTGTCGTCAAAATGGTTACTGTGTAACACGCATGGGAATTCGCTTACGTGCCCTTCAAATAGCACAAGATGACAAATTTAAAGCACCAGGCATTGAAAAATTTGTTGCGTCAGCAGGATGGTGTACCCGCTTCATGAATAGGTTTTCCCTATGTTTGCGGCAAAGAACAAAGATTTCACAGAAGTTGCCAAAAGACCTTGATGAAAAAGTGATGTCATTCCATTCATTCATCATAAAACAAAGAAGGATCCATAACTATGACCTGGGAGATATTGGAAATATGGATGAAACACCTATGACCTTTGATCTTCCAAGCAACAGAACTGTGGCAAGTTTGGGAGACAAAACTATTTTTCTCAGAACCACAGGAAATGAAAAAAAACATTTCACAGTTGTTCTGTCATGTTTGGCTAATGGAACTAAGCTGCGGCCTGTCATTATTTTTAAAAGAAAGACCTTGCCTAAAAAGGTCAAATTCCCACCACGAATTACAGTGCGCGCACATATTAAAGGCTGGATGGATGAAGACGGAACAAAAAAATGGCTGGAAGAAATTTGGAAAGAACGACCAGGAGCAGCCTTAAAGAAAAAACCATCATTGCTAGTTTGGGATATGTTCAGAGCCCACACATCTGATGACATAAAAAAAAATGGCAAAATCTTCTCAAGTTACTTTGGCCGTTATTCCAGGTGGGCTTACATCTGTATTGCAACCGCTAGATGTGTGTTTAAATAAACCTTTTAAAGACCGTGTGAGAAAGATGTGGCATGAATGGATGTCATCTGGTCAAGCCCGACTGACAAAAGGTGGAAATCTGATGAAGCCCGACATAGAATTGATAGCAAAGTGGGTTCGTGATGCATGGGAAGAGATTCCGGAGGACATGGTGCGACACGCCTTCAAGAAATGTGGCATTAGTAATGCTATGGATGGCAGTGAAGACAGCGCTTTGTATGAGAACGACAGCTCTGATGGTGATGACTGCGAACTCAGTGATGATGACAATGTGTATGCTGATAACCTCACACTAGCTAATGCTGAAGCTCTGTTTGGACATACAGATGATGAGGAGGAATCCAGTTTTGAAGGATTTTAACTCTTATGTTTTAGCTTGGTTGCTGAATGAGCTAAGGTTTTTGTACATTTAAAGTTATTGTTGATACCATATTGTTTTTATTGACCCTCTTTTCCACTTACAGAGCTAGTTATTTATTTATAAATAAATAATATTTATTTATTCAAAAACATTATTGGTATCTATTTTTATTTTTGAAATTTACCGGTAGCTGCTGCATTTCCCACCCTAGGCTTATACTCGAGTCAATAACTTTTCCAGCTTTTTGGGGTAAAATTAGGTGCCTCGGCTTATATTCGGGTCGGCTTATACTCGAGTATATACGGTATATATAAATTTAATTTAATTTAATATATAAAATGGCTGTGTGTGTGTGTGTGTGTGTGTGTGTGTGTGTGTGTGTGTTCCAGCATAACTCTGGAACGCCTCAAGCAATCTCAACCAAACATGGTACACAGATGACTTATTCTCTGGAAACAAATACTTTGGGGGTAAGACAACCCAACGCCCCTCGGAGTGTGTGTTCTATTAAGATAAAGCCTGTTGTGCCTTAAAATGGCTTCTACTGTATTGGCGTAAAATAGATTCTACTGTACAGAGCAGTGGAGTTGCCATGGTAACGGCTTCACAGTACTCCACAAGGGAGCTCCCTCTGGTAAGGGGGAAAATCCAGCATTATAAATTATGTTTGGTCCTGACATTTTCAACAAAATCAGGGCTTTTCCTGTCTAATACAGGATTAGGATAGATAAACCTAAGCAATGCCGGTTTATCAACTAGTGAAAAAGAAACATGAGTAAGTTCCTTTTATTAACTGATATTTTGGACATCACTTAAGATATATTGGATTCTGAAGCATTAATAACTGCAGGTGCTGAAAAAGCTTTTGATGCAGTTCAGATTAATTTTCAAAAGCAAATTCTATATAAATACAGATTCCCATTTTTTTTATTAAAAGAATTGCAATTTTCTGTTTGCAATCAATAGCAAGATTAATAACAATTCGGTCAGTTTCCAGAACAGTCAAGTTACAGTGTAGCATCGTTATAATTTTCCACCTTGTCTGTGGCTTTTGGAATTAATTATTGAACCATTAACAATTAGGGATAGGCAGTCTTGAAATATCGTTAGTGAAGAATTGGTGGATTTTTTTAGTATAAATTATTTTTATATGCTGATAACATTTTGACATTATTGACTAATTGCTCTAACATGGAGGATTCAGCAGTGTGCTAAGCTCTGAAAATGTAGGATGAACTAGGGGAAATATAACTAAATATTTAACTGGGGAAAATAAATAAATCAACCTTATTCATTTTATTTTGCAATTTATTATTCATTTTTTATGCCACCCATCTGCCCTACAAGGTCACTCTTTTATAAATAAATAATGTTATTTATAACATTTATATAGCTGCCCAACTTAAAAACCAACTCTAGGCAAGTTCCATTCAAAAGTTAAAACATCATAAAAGCCACATTAAAGCTATAAAACTGAACACATTAAAAACAATCAAAATCTGGCACCAAATAATATTTTGATGTGCAATCACTTAATGGTATCCCAGCATTTTTGGGGGGTGGGGGGAAGCATGTCTTTATAAAGTTTTATGAAAGGCTAGGAGGATGGAGACCTGCTGAATTCCAGGGGTAGAATCAGTGGTGGGTTTCAAAAATTGTTCTAACCTACTCTGTGGGTGTGGCCTCCTTTGTGGGAGTGGCTTAGCGCCCATGTGACCGGATGGGAGTGGCTTGCTGCCCATGTGACCGGATATGAAGATGCCGATGACACTTGTCAGAAGCACCTTAAATTACCTCACACACAGCACTGGCATGCATAAGAATATGAGGTAAACTTGTTTTTTAAAAGGCATCTTTGGTTTGCGTTAAAACAACTTCAACACACGCAATGTTCTGATTGTACCACAAACGCAGTAGTCATCCTTATCTTTCACAGAGGCACTGAGTTTTATAAATATGAGCATGATAGTGTAGAATAATCATATCCAAGGACCAGTGGTGGGTTTCAAAAAATGTTTGGAACCTCTTCTGTAGGTGTGGCCTGCTTTCCGGGTCCACTGGTGGAACCTTTTCTAACCGGTTCAGTAGATTTGACGAACCGGTTCTACCGAATAAGTGCGAACTGGTAGGAACCCACCTCTGGGTAGAATGTTCTATAGGAACAGGGGGACACAGAAATTGCATCCTTCCAAGGTTCCATCAAATGGCAATATTTAGGAGCATGCCCATCCGATCTTATTTTAATTACTTAAAATATTTATATAGCCGTCTATCAAATAACCAGGGGTGGTTTGCTGCTGCTTTATTGCTGGTTTGCAACCCACGTGCAACATGCATGCACACGGCAGATGCGCACTTTGCATGCATTCACTGTTCAATGGAAATTATTCTGCATGCATGCGCCAAACAATTTACGGTTAACTGCGAACATGCAGTCACTAAAATCCAAAATGGCAGCAGCCAAGCAGCAGTGAGGGAACCACTATGGGAGCGTGGCAGGCCTGGGCCGCTGCCGGTTCTGCGACCCAGGCCTGAATTCCACTACCAGTTTGGCCGAATCAGGCTGAACTGGGAGCAACACACCTCTGCATATAACCAACTCTTACTTTCGTTAATGTAATATATTAAAGATCAATTTAGATGTTTTTGTAATGTGTGCAGGGCATAGGTAGGTAGGTAGGTAGGTAGGTAGGTAGGTAGGTAGGTAGGTAGGTAGGTAGGTAGGTAGGTAGACTGACAGACAGACAGACAGACAGACAGACAGACAGACAGACAGACAGACAGACATAGAAATATATAACTACAAGGTAACTAATATCTTAAAAAACTATTAATAAGATTGCTATGGGTGTTAATAGATGGATTAAAATTCTGTTAAGTTGATAGGGTAAGATTAATGTTATTAAAATGTATATTAATTCATTCACCCCACTCCTCCAATTGATTTATATTTTAGGAAGCATTTCAGTGTTAATTCTAAATAGATATTCCAGTAGACTATTCAGAAATGTTTATGGGATGGTGGGCCACAAATAATTTCATTACTGAAAGTGAGAGTATTTTTTGAGGGAGAAAGTTTTAATTTACTAGATTTTTTTAAAAAACAAAATATCACTGGATGTTCATTTTATCACGTCTATTTAATGGAATAATAATTCCAGTGAATGTCAAACTTTATGTGGTTTATTGGAAAATTATTGCTTGGTTCTGTTAAAATGCTGGCAATTTCTTGGATTAATATATAGTACAAGGTCTTTCATTTCCTGCATAGATAGCCACTAGACATATTTGGGCTGTACTGGGATGTAAATTGGAGTTCTTCTTCTGGGTCCCACCAGGTGTATCCTTGCCTCTCTGCTCTGGTGGGCCAGGTACATATCAGGGGTGGGTTCTGGCTTCTGTTAGTGCTGGTTCACTCAGGGATGTGCTTCGGGTACTCGCCCAAGCAGGAGACCCTACACCATTTCTGACAGATGGCAGTCCAGTCTCTTCTTGAAAGCACCAGGTGATGAAATTCCCACAACTTCTGAATGCAAGCTGTTCCATTGGTTGATTGTTCTCACTGTCAGGAAAACTCTCCTTATTTCCAGGTTGAATTTCTCCTTGTTCAGTTTTCATTCATTACTCCTTGTCTGGTCTTCAGGTGCTTTGGAAAATAGTTTGACCCTTCTCCTCCCTGTGGCAGCCCCTCAAATATTGGAACACTGCTATCATGTCTCCGCTGGTCCTTCTCTTCACTAGAGTACCCATTATATAGATTACACAGCTATATCAGAAACTTTCAAATACCTTTCCATTTGAAATTACCGACACTTACTATGTGATCAGTGGACCATAGAGTTGGAAAATCCAATAACAAACATCAATGGATGTAAGACTTAAAAGTATCCCTTTGCATGAAAGGACTGGAAGAATGTTATTCTCCCAAAGTCTAATCCATCATGAAGTGAATTTAAATAAAGTTATAAGAGACACCATTTGAAAACATTCACAGAATGCAGGAATAAAATTATCACTATGTGTTGATGCAACTAAGGTCTATTAGATGTCAACACCTAGCCAGCCTTGGCTAACCTGAAAAACGAAGCAAGGATGAGGGCTGGTTAGTATTTGAAAGCAAGCAATATTGAATTGAATTGAATTTATTATATTTCTATGCCGCCCTTTTCCCGAAAGGGGACTCAGGGCGGCTCACATTCCAAGTCAGGGGGGGTGGGGTACAAATAAGGAATAAAAAAGACGAACAGAACAATACACAATTTAAAAGCACACAACAACCATACCATTCGAGGGGGGACAAAAGCTCATTAGCCCCAGGCCTGTCGGAACAGCCAGGTTTTAAGGGCTTTGTGGAAGGCCTGGAGGGTGGTGAGGGTTCGAATCTCCATGGGGAGCTCATTCCAGAGGGCCAGAGCAGCCACAGAGAAGGCTCTCCTCCGGGTGGTCGCCAGTCGGCACTGGGCAGCGGATGGAATTCGGAGGAGGCCTAATCTGTGGGATCTGATCGGTCTATTGGAGGTGATTGGCAGCAGGGGGTCTCTCAAGTACCCAGGGTTAATATCAAGGCTACAAAATATATATGATAGTATGTGGCTATGTCAATACTTCTATATTTTGCCAAGAATGCCACCTGGATGTGTCCATGTGTGACACCAGGATGGAGCTACATTTGATCAGTGAAGCTGTGTCTTAATTCAACAAACAAAATTTATCAAAGTGGAGTCCAAGGTTTTTAGCTAGTATTATTTTACCATCTTGAAATAGAAAAAAAAAAACCTACTATGTAAGATATGAATCTTTCTCAAAAATCAATGGGGAGAATTCTGGGTTTCATGTCTAGCTTGGACAATTTGGAACTGATCCACCTATGGTCTGACCTAAGCATAGTACATAAAATTGTCTGTTACAATGTCTTACCTGTCAATGACTTCTTCAGCTTCAACCTCAATAATACACAGGCAAACAATTGATACAAACTCAGAGTAAACCTGTCCAAACTCGATTGCAGAAAATATGACTTCAGCAACAGTGGTCAACGCCTGGAATGCTCTACCTGACTCTATTGTTGCATCCTCAAACCCCCACAACTTTAACCTTAAACTGTCTACCGTGGACCTCACCCCATTCCTAAGAGCTCCGTAAAGGCGGCGTGCATAAGCGCACCAGTGTGCCTTCCATCCCTGTCCTGCTGTCCCCATTGATTTGTATTCATTTCTTTCGTTCATGTCCATGTTTATATTTATACCTGCTGTTTTATACATGTTTGACAAACTAATAAATATGAATACAAATATTATAGATGTAGCAAAAAAGGAAAAGGAAAAAAAGAAACTCATTCTGTGGCTTTCCTTCACTGATAACTCTACTACTTACAACTATACTCTTTACTTACAAGCATTTTTAAGTACAACGAACCCCAGTTCCAGCCTCGCTGCTAATTTGTACTCAAGAAGAATAAGAATGATACTATTAAAAAGAAAGCAGGGAGCAAGACATTTCCTTTAATATTAGCAGCTCAAACACTAATTGTGAAGGAACGGAAGAAATGAGAAACTACTGTGATAATACCATGGGAAATTAAAAGTTGGTGTATGCTGAAAAGTGTGATTTTTTTAAAAAAGTGTGGTGGGAGGGGGAAAGCACAAGGAAAGTATCTGTATGATAGAGAGATATTTGCCAAGAAAACTTCAGAAACTTGTCTAAGAAATCTCCAAGAATTGGACATGATTGTACAGAACAGTGCATGTGTGTGGTTTAATATGGGGACCGGTAGAATGATAAATTTAAAAAAAATGCTAAAATCTAAATATATAAATAAATAATGATATATTCGATTTATTTGGGTGTTTCAGTCAATCAAAATGCATGCAATTGTTGGAAGAAATGCCCATCTGAGTTCAGTTTCAAGTGGGGAAAAAGACACTGGATTCATGGAAGTTGCTTGGAAAGAAGGTTTATTGATGAAAAGGATCATGTGGTTTGAAATGCTGGGGGGAAAAGGGCAGAGATGCAGAGTGTGCCCGGGTTTTATACCATCTCTGGGCTTTTGAATTTGAGCTTGTATTCTGATTGGTTGTCAGACTCCCATGGGGCCATGCAGGGGCAACTCTATAGGCTCTCCTGAGTCCCAAGTTTTGTTGAGCCTTGTTGGGTGATGATGTAATGAAAGGCTTTGGGATTCCTATTACGGCTCTGCCTGAAGGAGGTAGATCTTTGTTATGTAGAATAGACTGGCCCAGGCCTTAATGGCTCATTGACAAAGGTGGGGTGGGTGGGTGGGTGAGTTTCTGCCTCCCATTTAGGGAAATACTCTGTCCTTTTAATATTTCCAAAAATATTTCATTTTTCTAGGAGTGGGGTGGGTGCTAACTCCTATCCTTACTTGAGAGACCGCCTTCTGCCAATTACCTCCTCACGACCAATTAGATCACATAGATTAGGCCTCCTCCGAGTTCCATCTGCCAGTCAGTGCAGACTGGCAACTACGCGGAGGAGAGCCTTCTTGGTAGTAGCTCCGACCCTTTGGAACGATCTCCCCGTGGAGATTCGTACCCTCACCACCCTCCAGACCTTCCGCAAAGCCCTTAAGATCTGGCTATCCCGTCAGGCCTGGGGATAAAGTTGTAACTCACCCCCACCCGAATGGTATGAATGTTGTGTTCTATTTTAATTATGTATTGTTTTTATGTGTTACTGTTTGTATTCCCTCCCTATGAGTTGTAAGCCGCCCTGAGTCCCTCCAGGGAAAAGGGCGGCCTATAAATAAACTTTAAAACTAAAAACTAAAAAACTAAACTAAAACTATACAGTGAAACTTTTATAAAGAACAACAAATGAAAAAAAAAAGGAATATGCATCAGGCAGAATTTTCTAAGCATGGCAATGAATGACATACCCACACATTCTTCCTAATCACCAATCACATCCTTTCTCCTACCCAGAGAATATTCGAAGTATTTAAAGAGAGCCATATAGCACTTCGATTCAATCAAGCTTCAAAACATGCAAGGTACGAATGTAGCACCTCTCTCCAATATCTTAAAGCAGCTATGTTTTCCTGGAACTGTGTAGCTTTAGTTTCAAAAGATTAAATGAAAGCAGTACACTTTTAAAAATGCAACATAGAAAGGAATTGGGACAGGTACAGCACTGTATTTATACTGAAGGAAATAGTGTTATATCCCTATTAGATGAATCAAAGGAGGAGGAGGAGGAGGAGGAGGAGGAGGAGGAGGAAGAGGAAGAGGAGGAGGAGGAGTGGTGATTTCTCATTGATATTATTCTTATAAATCAATTAGAAGGATAAATGTGATGTCAGGCCTGCAGCGGTTCCTTTAAGAATCTTTGGCCTGCCACACTCTTATTAAGGGGGGGGATTTAGCAGAGGGTAGAATGTGTTGTTTTCAAAATAAGAAATTCTTTCCTAGAAGCTCAAGGTCATTTTTTGTCTTCCAAACCTGAACACCTGGACGGAAGCAGTTAGGCGTAGACGCCAGCTTGGAAGAAGAAGATTGGACCATGTGATGGACTGTGGGTGTGGGGGCAAGATCATGAACTTTTAACTGGGTGGGATTCTGATGTAACTTCCAGAGTCGGAATCGCATAGTTCTATGCCAACATGCCTGCTTTATTAAATTGGAACTTTAAGCATAGTTTTGGCTTCGACTCTGATTTAACTTTACATGATATTTGGAAAGCTTACATGTGATGTATGAACATAAAGATAATTAACATGTTCAACGTAAACTTGAGGGAGTTCAGTTTAGCTGCAAATTTACCCAATCTTTCACAGGATTAAATTTGGGTAAAGTTAATTTAGTCAGTCGAAACTGAAGCCCAAACAATTGACTTGCTTTGGCTATTTAGTTTTGCAAGAAAACAACTAGAGAGAAGAAGGAAAAAAAGAAAACAAGTAGGAAGGAAATTTTTTGAGGCATTGTTACACAGAGCTAATACTATTTAGTGGTAGTGGCCAAAGCATGTACATTGCTATCTGCCAATTACATCCCTGCGACCAATAAGATCACATAGATTAGGCCTCCTCCGTATCCCATCGGCCAGCCAGTGTCGGCTGGCAACTACAAGGAGGAGGGCCTTCTCAGTAGTAGCCCCGACCCTTTGGAACGAGCTCCCCGTGGAGATTCGTACCCTCTCCACCGTCCAGGCCTTCCGCACAGCCCTTAAGAACTGGCTAGCCCGTCAGGCCTGGGGACAAGGATAGTTGCCCCTCCCGAATGATGAATGTATGTTGTTTACTATTTTATTATATGTCTCTATGTTAACGTCTGTATTCCCCCTCCCCGATTTTATGTGAGCCGCCCTGAGTCCCCTCAGGGAAAAGGGCGGCCTACAAATATTAATAAAATCTACAAATCTACAAATCTATCTATTTGACCAAAGGACAAAATTTTCAAGACCTACCGGTATTTACTGACATTTTTCTGGTCAGTAAGAAAACGGATGGGGATATTTTAAAAATTGTATTATTGATCCAAAGAGTGTCAATTTATGTTGCCAAAATAAAAAGGCTGGAATGAGCTCACTCGAACACCTTGGAAAATAGTGCCATTGTGAGAATTATCTTCCTTAATTAAAGTCTAAAATTTAACAAGGCTATAGATGGGCATGGCGATAATTTCTAATAGGACGAAGCTTTCAGATCTGGACATCATAATTTTGAGTAACCACAAGATGGCAGCAAAGGTTACCACATTTCCTTTCTCCTTGGTGCCATCTAGCAGCCATCCAGATTTTGCATCACTGGAGCAAGTTTTTAAAAAATACAACCAGGGGTTGTATTCACACATTAAACTTGTCGACTTTGATGTTTGGGTAGTTCTTTCAAAACTTTGCATCTTTGCAAACCCTGCTCATTTGTACTGTGCAAGCTCTAAAAATGGGTTAATTCACAAGTAACCATGTTAAATCAGTTATCATAAAGCTAATAACAAATCCTCAATCTACTCGTGAGGTTTTATAGAAATTTGAAAGGAAAGGGGGGGGGAATTCTGCATCCCCCCCCCAAGACACATCTTTCCTTCATCTATTCCCTAACAGTTTAAAATTGTGAAGGATGAATTAATCTATTTTCCTGCTTCGGTTGTCAGGGATGAACATATAATGTCACCTGGATTTTTTTTCAAATGGGAATGTGGGTGCAATTCCTATCATTCTTCCTCTCAAAAGATCCTGAATGGAAGAACGGAACTTCATTTATTTAAAACTTGTCTATGCTGTCAGCTGTGTTATTTACATGAAATGTTTATAGCTGGCTTTCTAGCCAGAGAATCTTATGATGATTACCATCCATAAAAACAAAATAAAGCAATTCACTGTGCCTCTTCAGATAATTTCCAATTTTAAATACATTTTACACAAATTAAAATACAACGAGACATAAAATAACAGAGATTAAATTGTGTTACAATGTGCAAAACAACACACTGGCTAGGAACAGTGGACTAATTTGTAGATAACCTGAGATGATATGATGGAATGTAGTAAGGAAGTAGTTTCCAGGATGGTTGGGGTGATGGAGTACAGAGGGATAAGAAGCAAATCAGTTCAGACGTAACATGTGAGAGAAAAAGGGTGTAATCCCTCAGATGAAGTTGCTGCTTGATATATCTCCAGGGTTCTTGGTGCTCTCTGACCTTGGCTGTTTTCTTGCAGACATTTCATTACCCAATTAGGTAACACCATCAGTGCTAGAAGTGGCATTTGCTCTTTGTTTACATGCAAGCATCTTGCCCTGTCAGTGGTGGTGGGAGTTTCCTTGGTGATTCCTTAATCAGGTTGTTGTTGACTCTTTGACTGTGTGTCTGAATTGGTAATCCCTCAATTGGGGTATTGTTTACAGTGTGGTGGTTGGTTTAGTGTTAATCTTGGTGTTAATCTCTGGGTATTGGTTGAAGGTGACATTTTATCTTCTACAGGGGATGCTTGTTGTAATCTTAAGGCTAGTTTCTTATATCCCAAACACAAAAATAAGATGTGTAGTAAAGAGTTAAAGCCGAAGGTGTTCGTACAACCAGGAAAGGGAAAGCTAATTGTTCCCTGAAGGCTGCTTGTTCTTTTTTAAATTTGTCCCTCAGCATCCTTCTGTCTTCCAGGATAGACTTCTAATAAGAGCCGAGGTGGCGCAGTGGTTAGGGTGCAGTACTGCAGGCCACTTCAGCTGACTGTTATCTGCAGTTCAGCGGTTCTAATCTCACCGGCTCAAGGTTGACTCAGCCTTCCATCCTTCCAAGGTGGGTGAAATGAGGACCCAGACTGTGGGGGCGATATGCTGACGCTGTAAACTGCTTAGAGAGGGCTGAAAGCCCTATGAAGTGGTATATAAGTCTAACTGCTATTGCTATTGCTATTTTCTTTGAGCAGTCCCACATAACTTATTTTACGGGGAATTTTTTTGTAGATAAAACAATTCATTAAAATCAACAACATTAAAGAAGAAGGACTTGATTAAGTCTACATCTTGTATTTAAGAGCAAGTAGGGGGGGTGACAGCATTCCATGCGCCTATGGCATTTAGTCATCCCGGCCACGTGACCACGGAGACGTCTTCGGACAGCGCTGGCTCTTCGGCTTTGAAGCAAAGATGAGCACTGCCCCTAGAGTCGGGAATGACTAGCATATATGTTCAAGGGGAACTTTTACCTTTACCTTTTAAGGGGGTGTGTGAATCTGACAGGAGCCCAGCTCTCTGTGCACATATTTATACCTTTGAACTCATTTTGTTGCTGATATTCATCACACTCAGCATCTTGCTTGTGATTACACTCAATTCTTTGCCACCTTGTGGTTGTTGAAGATAATTGCTACTGATGGTTTTTGTAAGGCAGCACTTATCTTGGTGTTATGGGGTGACAGATATATAAAGTATTTCTTGTCTCTTTGAGGGGCTGCATGTCAGACTTGGAAGCCATCTTTTTACCTTTGGGACTTCAGGCCTACCACATTTTCTACTGTGGGAAAATGGGAGGGGGGATTATACAGAGTGTGGGTGATATGTAGCCATAACAACGTTCTTTCTCAGGAAGTCAAGGCCATCTTTCCCTGCAGCTGCAATGAGGTGGCTGGGAGGCATCTCCAGTTTTGGATGGTGCCTGATTGGACTATGTGACGGACATGAGGGTGCTGGGCAGGGACTTGAACTTTTGTTTGGGTGGGGAAATCCTGGAAACTTTCAGATTCGGGTTTCCCCAGACGGGCCAATATGACATCGCTAATAAAATGGAACTTTGAGGAAACTCAGGCCTTGGAGTCTTCTTTTGCTGGGGGTGTTACTTGGAACCCTGACACTGAATAGATGCCAGCTAATAATAAAATAGAATCTCTATAGCTCAGGGTTGAACTATGAGGTCTTTGGTGGTGTCAGAGCTTGGCTGTTGGTTGTTGTTGTTTGTTTGTTTCATTCCTGATGCTGTTAGCTAGTTTGGTAATGAAATGCAGATAGCCCTCGACTTACATCGACAATTGAGCCCAGCATGTCTGTTTGTTAAGTGAATTTTGCTTCATTTTATGACCTTTCTCACCACAGTTGTATAGTGAATCATAGACCATAAGTTCAAGCATTCTGGATCCATGGTGGTGCAGTGGTTAGAATGCAGTACTGCAGGCTACTTCTGCTGACCGCCAGCTGCCTGCAACTTGGCAGTTCAAGTCTCATCGGCTCAAGGTTGATTCAGCCTTCTCTCCTTCCGAGATGGGTAA
Source organism: Thamnophis elegans (assembly GCF_009769535.1). Lineage (NCBI taxonomy): Eukaryota > Metazoa > Chordata > Lepidosauria > Squamata > Natricidae > Thamnophis > Thamnophis elegans. The sequence continues at coordinate 13,284,634 of NC_045546.1, read as the reverse complement.
AATGAGGACTCAGATTGTTGGGGGCAATAGGCTGACTCTGTAAACCACTTAGAGAGGGCTGTAAAAATACTGTGAAGCGATATATAAGCCTATGTGCTATGGCTACCCTGTTCCTAATCAGAGGTGGTATTCTGCTGGCCATGCATACATGTGCAGGGTGGGAACCATGCATGGGGGCCACGTGTGCATTGAATTTTGGGGGGTTGGGCACATGTGTGTGCATTCTCGTGCATGCACGCTTTCAGCATTTGGTCCGGAAAAGATTACCCATCAGTGATCTAGATTCTTGGGAAGAATTTGATGCATATGAAGGCCAGCACCAGTTAAAGAACTGGCAGCTATGAATTCACACTCTTGTGAACTGTTAATAATAATGCTAGAAACAGAACAGAAGAGAAAGAATTGGAACAAATCACAAACTAAAAAGACCTGCAAATAGAGCAACTGTGGCAAAAACAGCATTTTTTCCCCACCTATCAAGTCCTTCCCAGGAACATGAAATACTGTATACAGATGTTGTTGTTTAATAACCCACAAAGTGTGTGTGTGTGTGTGTGTGTGTGTGTGTGTGTGTGTGTGTGTGTGTTGATATTATTTGAGCCCTTTAGTTGGATCATAAAATCCAGCTTTGTGAAGTTACTTTATTAAAAACATAAAGAAACAACTGTAGAACCACAAAACTATTCTGTAAATTGGGCAGTAAAATTGATTGCATTCCCACTGATCTGCAATCCAACTTTGCTATATATTTTTATTGTCATTTTTAACGCCATCGCCTTTTTTTTTTTTTTACTACAAATGCACAGATCTGTAAAATCACACTGACTGAATGAAAAATAAAGAGCTGAAGTGTAAACTGGCTGGGGAATTCTGGGATTTGAAGTCCACACCTCTTAAAGTTGTAGAGGTTGAGAAACACTGATCTAAGGAAGTACCAATTCTCATTTTGAAATGGGCTTTCATGACAAATGTATAAATAGACTCAGGTCACATGGATGTGGAAGAATAAGATTTTGTACGTATATCTCCTGTTGTACCAGACCAATGTGGCTGTTTGATTTTATTTTCTGTTCTACAAGGTTGTCATCAAGGGCTTCTAATAGCTCCTTCCCATGGGCAAGAAATACCTGCCAAGTTAGGGCAATGATTCATCTAAGTGACAACTGATTGGCAACTTGCAGCTTCACAAGTTCCAGGGCTGGGCTTCAAAATTTTAGCAAGGGATTCTCTGCTTGGTTGCTGAGTGGGTGTGGCCCAGTGGTGGGATTCAAATAATTTAACAATCATTTCTCTGCCCTAATGACCAGCTGGGTAAGTGGGGCTTGGTGGTCATGTTACTGGGTGGGCATGGCCAACTCAACATCACTCACGTTGATGGGCGCTTCACCTTAGCTGTTACAATGTAATAAGGGTTAACCAGAGAGGCAGTTTCTGTAAGAAGGGCAATAAAGATTAGTCTGGAAACAACACCAGAATGTTTCCTTCCTGCCTTCCTTATAGGATTAGCCTGTAAAGTGGAAAAAAACAAAATAAGATTTCTTCCAATAACTAGTTCTCCGAACTGCTTAGAAAGTCACCAACCGGTTCTCCCGAATAGATGCGAACTGGCTGAATCCCACCTCTGGTGTAGCCATGGTGGGTGTGGTCTAGTTGGTCTCCTGCACCTCGGGAGGGGAGCATTTTTGCCCTCCCCGGGCTCCGGAGATTTCCCTTGAGCCTCCGGGAGGGAAAATGCTCCCCAGGCTCCAGAAGGCCTCTGGAGTTGGGGGTTCTCCAAACTGCACAGAATTTTAGCTAGAGGTTCTCCCGAACCCCTGCAAACTCCCAGCATTCTTGGTTTAATTTTTTCCCTTGTTTTCTGGAAGATATTGTCAGAAGAATATTTTGGGGTTCCAACTGGAGCTGGGGTTGTGCAAGAATAAATAAGCATAAGAGCCAGACAGCTGTGAGGAAAGAAGAAATATTTCTTCCTAAAAGCAAATAGTTTTCCTTTGGGGTGACTGCAGGGAAATAGCATACGGTGGTAGACTTTTATAGGGAGAGTTTGTCCAGGGTGTGGAAGTTTCTACATGCTAATTTAATTAACTCTGTTTATGTTTGCAGATATCATCCTTTGATATGTGGATTAGGTCTGGGTAACCTATTTGGAAGTTTGAGTAAAAACCCTTTTGCAGTTTTTACTTGATTAATTTAGTTTCAGCTTGACTGTCAATTATCTAAGGTTGATTCAGCCTTCCATTCTTCCGAGGTGGGTAAAATGAGGACCCAGATTGTTGGGGGCAATAGGCTGACTCTGTAAACCGCTTAGAGAGGGCTGTAAAAGCACCGTAAAGTGGTATATAAGTGTAAGTGCTATTGCAATCTAGTGGAGAAGCTGATTCTCAGACCACTGCTGAGTCTGTTAATGTTTTAAGGGAAGATGGAAACAAAATAAAATATATTTTATAAAGAATAGAATATATTTTTATATAAAACTTCTCACAATATTTTATATGCACATCGGTGAAAAAGTCACCCAGACTAGCTAACATGCAGTCGGTGGAAATTATTCCCTCAATCTTAAATACTGTATTCAATTGTAACATGGCTACTTTGTAAGGTATCCTGTGAAGGTTGCAACCTGCATGGATGTGCCCAATTCCTTGAAAGGTAGTCCTCAACTTACAATCATTTATTTAGTGACCATTTGACATTAGAATGGCATTGAAAAAAATAACTTGCAACTGGTCCTTGAACAACCAACACAGCATCCCCACAATCAAGGGATCAAAATTCAGGCAATTAGCAACTGACATGTTCTTATAACAGTTACTGTGTCCCAGGCAGTGGTGGGATTCAAAACTTTTATTACCGGTTCTAGGGGCTTAGTGGGTGTGGCTTGGTGGGTGTGACAGGGGAAAGATACTGTAAAATCTCCATTCCCTCCCCATTCCAGGGGAAGGTTACTGCAAAATCTCAATTTCTTCCCGATCAGCTGGGATTCGGGAGGCAGAGAATAGATGGGGGTGGGGCCAGTCAGAGGTGGTATTTATCGCTTCTCCGAAGAACTCAAAATTTCTGCTACTGCTTCTCCAGAACTGGTCAGAACCTTCTGAATACCACCTCAGGTCCCAGGGTCATGTGATCTTCATTTGCAACCTTCCCAGCTAGTTCATGGCAAGCAAAGTCAATGAGGGAAGCCATATTCCATTAAAAACCCTGTGATTCCCTTAACACCTGCAGTGATTTACTTAACAACCATGGCAAAAAAAAGGTTGAAAGTCAGACATAACTCACTTAACCGCCTTGCTTTAGCAATGGAAATTCTAACCCCTCTAGTAGTCCCAAAGATGCTTTTTTTCAAGACGCAGCTGGAGTTTCTGGGTTTTCTTTGAAGACGTTTCACTTCTGATCCAATAAGCTTCTTCAGTTCTGACTGGACAGAGGAAAAATCAGAGTCAGAGCTGAAGAAGCTTCTTGGATGAGAAGCGAAACGTCTTCAAAGAAAAACCAGAAAGTCCAGTTGCCTCTTGAAAAAATCATCTTTGGAACAACCATGAATTGGATGACTGAGAATTTCTAAAGACATCCAGCCAAGAGAACTAAAAGCTGCAGCTGCCAACAGAAGATAGTGTGCTTGAAGCTCCACCAGCTTTAAAGAAAGGCACTGCCACAAAGTGATAGAAAATTGTGAATGGCTCCACAATAAAGTATCCACAGCAGAGGTAGGTTCCTACCAGTTCGCACCTATTTGATAGAACCGGTTCATCAAATCTACCGAACCAGTTAGAAGAGGTTCCACCAGTGGACCCGGAAAGCAGGCCACACCTACAGAAGAGGTTCCAAAAAATTTTGAAACTCACCACTGATCCACAGTCACTACAACCCTCAGATCCCAGTTGCCCCTATTGTGCCAAATTGGGACAGTGGAGCCACCTCCGTGTTCACGGATGATCTGCAAAACAGCAGTCCCTTCCTCAAACTCAGATGACTACCTTATATGAATAGTCTTTCAGTTCTTCATTACATTTCTAATTTAAGATTTTGGGTGGTAGGGTTGTTTTTTGTTTCTTTTCTGAATAGGCAACCTAGGGAAACCTTTCTGAGATACCTTTCTGGAGAATTTGAACAGGTGGAAAAGTTGTCTTAGAAAAACCTAATGAGGCACTCTGCCCTGTATAGAGATGCAAAAATGGAAACATTTTCTTGATGACTATTTGCACCTGCTCAGGAAAAAAAAGCCAATCTTAGATGTGCTACTTCAGTTAAAGTTGTTTTTTTTGTTCGTGTTTTATCTCCATCTATGCAAATGCCTTTTTAGACAAAATGTTTGGATATGAATGCTTAAAAAACATGCCCTTCTCAAGATAGCAAATGTTCTTAACTACATGCCCAAGCTCTTTTTACTGAATGTTTTGTCTTACATAAGCTTTTTTTTTTTCAGTTTTGATTTTTATTATGCTGTTTTGATTTTCGATTAGGAAAGAAGGAGAGGAGATGACGTGCCTGGAGCTGATAATTCAGAAAAAAAAATCAGTGCTGACATCTCAAATAAGTAGGCCAATCAAAATACTACAAAACTTCAGGAAAAAGATGATTATTTTACCTATTTATGATTGCTAAAACCCAAAAATCATGACCTGGCTGACTGTGAATCTACACAGAGAAACCCCTCTAAAAGTTTCACCAGAGAGTGCAGTTACAGCAACATTTCATTTTCTTCTGAATACTGTGATTAGCTTTACTATAATAAACTATGACGTGTGATAGAAAGAATTAAGATGGTTTCACCTTGATAAGAGAAAACCGAGAAAGGATTTCATGGCAGTGCTGTTCTAAACTAGGTCAAAACCTATTCTCTGCTCTTCCAGTGTGGAAGATTGAGTTTGACTAACAGGACACACAATTCCAATTAAATGTTAGAAAAAACTTCCTGATAGCCAGAACAGCTGGGCAGTGTAACCAGTTACCATCTTTGTTAGATGTCTTCAAGCAGGCTGGCAGTTATTTGTCAGGGATGTTTAATTTGGATTCCCACACCGAGCAGATCTGCTGGCCTAAATGACCTGATTTTTATGATTATATGTGCGCTTCTTAAAAGGGTTGCTTTAAAGGTGAGAAATAATTAAAGGTATTAAGATTTAATGGAAACCGATAAGAATTTACCAAGAAAAGAGTGGAGAAGAGGTTCCAAAGGTCTGTAGCTAGTTGCTCTTTAAAAGAGACAGAGGAAATGGGATCCTTAGAGATGCTGAGTTAAACAGAAGGAGTTAAGGAAAGAGATACTACATCTGCGGCGAAACTGATGGAGTCAATAGAATTGAGGCCTCAAAGATAGGAGGAAGAAATGAAAGGTAAAAAAATAGGAGACACATTCACATATTTTTTTTAAAAAAGTAGGAAAACGTGGAGGCTAAGAAAAAAAAAGATGAAATATAGCATCAGGGAAGCAGCATAAAGAGAAGAGAAATAAGAGATACAACTAATGAACCCCTTTCTCTTTGTAAAACAAGGAAGAAAGACTGCATGTGAGCAAGAGAAGGAAAGTCAGTGCAAGGCCTTTCTCCTAACAGCTTGCTGAGCAGCTGGGATTCCACCTCCTGCAGCTAACAGGGAAGAGCGGGAGCTTGGGGTCCAACAGAATAAGAACTTTTGGTTGGCAATGTTCAGAAGAAGAAAGAAAAACTGTTGCATTTTCACCTGTGATGAAAGCACCGAGTGCATTAACTGGGAAAGGATCAAGGCTTGCAGGAATCAAGATGAGCCACAGAAAAGAGAGAGGCAGACAGCCCAGGTCTGAAGGAAAAATGAAATTCATCCCATGCTACTTCTCCAACTGTGGCCTTGGGGCATCTTCCGAAAGAAGAGAAGGAGCTGGTTTATTTATGTGCTGTAGGAAGTTAGCACCCACCCCTCTCCTAAAAGAATGAAATATCCTAGGAAATATTAGAAAGGAAGAATATTATATTTCCCTGCATGAGAAATGTAGAAACATGTTTTTAGGCAGGAAACAGACTCACTCTTAATAGCCTACCCCTTTGTCAATGGGCCATTAAGGTCTGAGCCAGAGAAATATGTTTTAGGCAGAAAACAGACTCACTCTTAATAGCCACCCCACCTTTGTCAATGGGTCATTAAGGCCTGAGCCAGCCTATTCTACATAATATAGATCTACCACATTTCATTGCACCACCCACCAAGTTTCAATTAAACTTAGCACACAAACAACCTACAAAACTAGCTATGACATCTGACAGCAACCAATCAGGATACTCTTCCTGTGCCCCAGGAAGTTCAAAGCCCAGAGAGGGCATAAAACCCAGGGACTCTCAGCATCTCTTCCCTTTTCACCTAGGAGCTCAAAGGTATGTGATCCTGTCCACCATTAAACCATCTTTCCAAACAGCCTCCATGTTTCCAGTGTCTTTTTCCCCACTTGGAACTGAACCCAGATGGACATTTCTTCCAACAGTACCATATTCTTAAAATTGCTAAATCCGCTCAGCATGAGAGAGAGGGACAATCTCTGCTGGCTCACATTAAATCTCCTTACAGGACAAAGGGGAATTATTCAGAATGAATCATTCAAGGTGCTTATAGCAATATGACATTTTACAAGCAGTGAAACTGGTTTTGTTTGTTTATCAGTAAATAGATTTCTTACTGCAAGAAGGGGAAGAAGGAGAAGATTCTAGGAAGAGGAAAAACAAAGCTACACAGGCTCTCTGATCTGTTGAATATCTCTGGAGATTCTCAGTCCTCCAGGTCACCGTTGTCCCAAATATGCTCTTCAAAAGGCAACTGGAGTGTCCTTGTTTTTTTCCTTGATGATGTTTCGCTTCTCATCCAAGAAGCTGAAGAAGCCCAATCTTATTTTCATAGGGATGATGTTCAGATAGAGAGAACTACCATGGAAAAGTCTTGGTCTCACTAAATATATCCCTTAAGAGAGGGGACCCGTAATATCCCCTATCTGCCTTCTCTGGTGAATCAGATAGATATGTGGGAAAAGAAGGTTTCTCAAATAAACTGGCCCCAATCCACGTACTTTGGCCACCTAATGAGAAGGAAGGACTCACTGGAGAAGAGCCCAATGCCGGGAAAGACTGAGAGCAAAAGAAGAATGGAATGAAAGAGAATGAGGTGGCTGAATGAAGTCACTGAAGCAGTAGGTTTTAAATAACCAGGCTTGAGGCAGCAGTAATGGTTTTCACAGCTTTATTCAATGCAGGTCTGGTAACTGGGAGGATTCAGAACGTGGACAGCTCCCGGCCAACTGACAGCTCTTTATATACGGAACTGTCAGTTGGTCAGCCAATAGACGCTCGCCACGTCTAGCTCCAGCTGGCTGGTGCATCGCAGCCAATCAGCTTGCGGCTGCTCCGGCCCCTCCCGTCGGCTGGCACGGGAGGACTTAACACTCCTTCCCTCCAGATGGCACATGTGTAGTCCCGCAGATAAGCGGGCTGCCTGCGCACGCGCTGGGATCTCCTCAGTGCGGGCGCGGCCTCCGATGACGCTGGTGGTGCCAGGCTGCGGTGACGTATCTGAGAGGCTGGTCCGGTCCTGGAGCCTATTGGAATGGGCCGAGGTAAGACTGCGTAGTGTAAGGGGTGGAGTGTTCGGTCTGCGTTGTCGGGTGTAGCTGGCAGAGCCGCGGCTTGTCGTGGCTGGGCAGGTTGATCAGCCCCTTGGCAAGCAAACCCTGGCTGCGTTTCAGGTGGCCCTTGTCGACCGGGTTGAGGGGGCTGGATGGCTCTGGAGCAAGTGGACCCAGGTGATTGTTGTGGGTTGCCTGGGCTGCCCCCGTCGGTTCCTGCTGCCTGGGAGGCCGGTGCCCGGTGCCGCAGCTGGTTCACATGGCGCCTCCATAGTCTTCCATCAGCCAGCAGAACCCTGTACGAGCAGGGGCCGGTTATCTCGGTCACAATCCGCACAGGAGGACTTAACAGTAGGCGTGAGCTTAAATGGACTCCAGAGGATGCTAGAGGACAGGAAGGCCTGGAGGATCGTTGTCCATGGGGTTACGATGGGTTGGACATGACTTCCCAACTAACAACAACAACAATCCATGTAGGGCTTTAAAAGTGACAACCAGCACCTTGAATTGGACATGGAAGCAATTTGATAACCAATGCAGCACCCACAAAACAGGCACAATACCATGCAGGCCCACATTTTGGATCGAGTGAAGGTTTCATCAAATTGGAAAAAAGGGGGCAGCAGACCAAGCAATATAAGATTGCAAGCAGCCATATATGCATGCATATCTTCTTTTATTTTAACTTTTAATATGATAAAACATGCTTCTGTAGTAGTATCTGAGCAAGACAGCATACAGCATAGCAAACAGTTACAAGCTTACAAACTCTACCTCCTACCCCTAAGCACATCTATTCACTTAAAGAATGATGAA